>NC_064616.1:858798069-859102638 GCF_023898315.1 Schistocerca nitens | reverse complement strand
TACACCTTTAGTAGGCCATTAAAACAACATAACATGCAAGTAGTAAGGTGCACTACTCTGGCAATTTCAAGAAAATCGCAACAGAAGTTTTACATGTCTGTGTGTGTGCAGGTGCTGGATGTTATAGTTCATTGTGGTCAAGTGGTCAAGTGGTTAACGTTCGAGCTTCGTAATACGAACATGTATGAGGTGACGGTCCGACTCCAACTACTCAAGACTTAATTCTCAATCTGTATTTTTTCCATCACTGGTCATATTATTCAATTTTTATGACATTTGAGTGGTAATATAATTAATAAAAACTACATGTATTTGCATGAAGTTTTAGTGAATTTCATGTTATTTGACTACTTACTATTTTTAATTAAATTTAATTACTAGCACAAATATATTTATATCTATTGTCAAGTAAATTAAGAAACGCATAGAGTTTCCCTGAAACTGTAGGCACGTTGTGATTTATGAAGTCCCTTATACATGCAATCTGGTAAGGTACGCGGAACTACTTTGGACTTCGGTGCTTCGAGCTGCAGATACAGAGGCAGGCCCCATTTGGCAGTAAACATGTGTGACAGTCAGACGTTTCTAATGTAGCAAGAATAAATAGTGTAGGTGTAAATTTTTTGAATATCACAGAATTTACACTTGTATACTAAAATGATGGTTTGAGCGGGAGTCGAACTGTTGCCTCATACACGTTTGCCTTATGAAGCTCGAGTGCTAAGCCCTTGACCACCATGAACTCTAATGTATGGCATCTATGCACAGATACAAACTTTAGGATGTGTATAAGGCAACTGTAAGAAAATTCAGTTGCCAGCATTGACCCCATGACAAGTTTCTACGTAGTGTTCATGAGCATGAGAGCACAACTCAATGAATTACAAGGATCAATGAAGTTACAAACTATTTCCAAATTAATTTAAAACATCAGATGGCTTAAAAGAAAAAACCATTTTAACTGAATCCGCTCTCTAAATGTAAACAGAGGATGGCTTTGCCGTATGGTCCCATAGGCAGAAAACTTTGAGGTTTTATTATACCTCTTATCCCTACATTGAAGCATACACTTGTCCCACTCACATTCTCACATCATCATATCAAAGCTACTTGTACATAAAGAAAGGATGATTGTAACTTCGTGTTCAGTCAACATGAAGATTACTAGAGAGGAGGAGGAGATTAGTATTCAATGTCCTGTCAACAACAATGTCATTACAGATGGAGTATAAGGTCAGATTAGGGAAGGATGGGGAAGGAAACTGGCCATGCACTTGCAATGGAACCATCCCGGCATTTGCCTGAAGCAATTTCGGGCAATCACATAAAACGTGAATCAGGACGGCTGGACATGGGTTTGAACCGTCATCCTCCCGAATGCGAGTCTAATGTGCTAACCACTGCACCACCTTGCTCTTTAAGATTATTAGAGACAAATCACTATTTCAGTTAGAGCTGGATTTGATAATGAAATCAGCTGTGTTCCTTCAAATGAAACAACCCAGTATTCAAATGAAGCAATTCAGGAGGATCATTAAGACATAAATCAGAACAGGAAGAAAAGGATCTGAAACCCTCCTCCCCTGAAAAGACCCTAGTGCTGTAATCACTACACGTAGACTAGTTCCTGCATACTCCTAGCTGCCTACAATATTCGCAACAAATAGAATGCGAAGCATCCTACAAGACCAGATGCAGTTAATTTCTCATACTGGGAGCATACTACGTAATCTCTCATGCTTTCATGAGCCATTGTGCAGAAATGTGATCAAACTTCAAAGCTGCCAGAAATGACATTTGTTTGATGCTCAAAATTTTCTCATAACTTGCAATATTGCGATGAAAATTTCCTGAACTGTTAGGTGTCTTCACTGGATACTTGGGCTCAACAATTTTCATGATCTAGCACCTGCACTCACAATTTATCACAGAATTGTTATCAACATTGTAATTTGACAAGATAAACAATACAGTTTTAACAAAATTTTATGCGAGGTCCTTAATGTAATATTCTATCTAAATCAACATGAGCAACAAGATGTTACACAGTGCAAATACAATTTAAAATTACCTGATGGGTTGGAGCAGTCGTCCCTGCTGAATCGTGTGAAGACTTTGAGCTCCTTACTGTACGGCCTGGTGTTTGGGTGGCTACAGACTCTTTCTTCTTTGGTTCCTCTTGTGCTGCTTGATCTTCAGGAAGAGGCTCAGTGTTTTGTTTAAGAGTCTGGAGTTAAAAAGCCTTCTGTTAGTGATTCTGAAAAATCTTCTCAGCATAATGTCACCTTAACTAATAAGTTATTTTGTTTATCAGAACAGTCTCAAAAGTAAGTCACTCTACAACTACATTTAGTTTAATATCTAATAATGTGTATTGTTACGGTCCTGTGCATGACAGCACTTTCTAAGTAGTTTATCAACACATCATGCCACAAAAATTGGTGCCAGATCAAGATTCAAAATATCTCATGATCAGAAGCATTATAGAAACTGTGGACCATACCATGGTCCGAAGCAGGACCCTGAGTTTTGAGTAGGCATTCAGATCACCATCTGACACAGTTTTAATCTTTCAGGAAGTTTCATAATAGTTCAAACTCTGATGCAGAATGAACACAGGTATTATAGTAAGGAAGTAGTCACGTTGTAAATGGGAACTGTGTAATCTCTTTGTATAGGGATTAAATGCATCCACTTAAAGCAACACAAACAGTTGCACATCAACAATAAAGTTCAATACATACTAAGCTTACTCATACAGGATGTTTGACAATTAATAGTGAAAACTGATACAGGTGAAAATATATGTTGATATAAGCAAAAATGTTCTCGCATACTTGGATCCACATACAAGCCACTTGCGAGATAACTGTGAATGTGTGGTTATCAACTGCCACTGACTTTAGTATGAAATAGTGTCCTCTTCAGGACAAATGTATTTTAAATGCAAACATTTCACTTAAGGCCTCTTGTAATTGGACTCAAACTTCACGCATGGCCTACCTCAACACAAATTGCAATACTGCTTCAGTGTGCTACTGTTTACCATACACTCTTACATAGTAACAGAAGCGTTCTACATGTCATCTTGGCATTTGGATGTAATATTGCAGTTACCTCTACAGTGAGTATTAAATTCTTTCAAACCCCCTCCTCAGAACAGCTCATAAATGTTGACATGATTGTACAATTCACTGCTTCAATTCTTCAACTGTATCAATGGGAGTGCTACTTCTGAGACCCCATATAGAAAAATCTAGAGAACTGTGGTCAGGTACACTTGGAGGCAACATATCCACCTTTGATAATATGGCATATTAGATGTCTTCTTACATCAGCAGCAAAGTTTCCCAGTGGCCGAATATGGCATCTAAAACATTTCCCAACCATGGACAACAGAGTAACCACACATTCCCAGCTATTTTGCAAGCAGTTGACTGGAATATTTTTGCTTCTATTTTAGTATACATTCAGCTACGCAAGTTTTTGTTATTAATTATGATACACTCTGTATGTTTCAAGTATTATACACCACCACCGCCGCCGCCACCACCACCACCACTACGTCCTCCTCATCTCTCCTCTTCCTCCACCTCCTTTTAAATCTAATGAATTTATACAAAGAAGGCTCTGACTGAAGACATAACTAACATTCTCAGAATACTGAAAATAAGTGCACAATTTCTTTTCTCATGCAAATTGGTTGCTAAAGTTTCCAAGCAAGTGGTTTCTCTTTTTATCACACATTGCAGGCTTTTAGAGCCAGTATTTGCATCTTTGGTGATACCTGCTTTATGTACATTGCTGTGGTCCAAGGCATATTTCTCTGCCTAATATTTCGTATTCCAATGTTGGAGAAATCATCAGAGGTTATGACTCAGAACACAGTTACAATCTCAAACAAAGCTGAACTGCGTATACAGAAAAGAAGAAGGATTGAAGGCTGATGTGCTGTGGGACTTAGTAATTAATAAAGCTTCATAACACGTCAGTGTGACACCGCGATTTTAGGCAGTGGTCTGATGACTTCACAAACTGAGCGTTGCCTGGATATGTATAAACAGTTTGGCTTGCTGAGCTTGCTTAAAGTTACAAATGCTTTATGGTTTGTTACAGCCTCTGATGATGTCTCCAGGATTGGAAACAAAATGTTAGGCAGAGAAATATGCCTTGGACCATAGCTTAACACACAGACAACATATATCACCAAACACAGGTTTCCTTTGTGTCAACAGCTAGGAGTTGCTGTATCAAATTTCTGCTAAGTATGTTAACATGTGAAGTACTCTTTCAGGGTAATATAAGTGGTATTTCCAAAAAATAAAGGAAAATCAGTTCATGAAGAAGATGTAGCTCTCTGACACCAAATCACATTCTGTAAATACCACAACATTTCATCAAGATGAGTGCTCGGCACCATCACTTGGTTACTGCTGGCAAGTAGTAGCAGTAACTAATTGCCAGTTGTAACCAGCAGCAACTACATGATCATGTTGATCAGTTGCTTCTAAGAAATGTGGAATTCACACAATGTAATCCGAGCTTCATATATTCAACTGAACAGGCAGGAAAGCCTGAAGAGTCACACGAGTTCATGAAGTTTATACACAGTCTGAAGCAAAATGCATGATCAACTTGTTAAGTATTACTAGTATTCTGAGAGAAAACCCCATTTGTGTGGTAAATTTGGTTAATAGCCTGTCAAAAATCTATTTGACATGTCGAACATGGAGAAAGTCACATACTTGAATAATACTGACTAACTGGCTGAAATTCCATTTTTCATTTGTTAGAAATGACATTTAACACTTCCTGATATCTCTAAGAAAGTACAAAATTATTTGTAACATCTCCCCACTACTGAACTGTGGATGCGATATGCTGTTATCATAATATGTCCTTCAAAAGTAATTTGTAATTAACATCTTACATTGAAACATTATTTGTCATTATTATAATTGTGAACAAATTTAGTCATTATTTACATAAGGTAATAGCATGTTTCATTATCACATTGATAGTGCCGCAGTGGTCCTCTGAAATAAAAAAAGAATATCCTAAAAGACAATAAGAAACAATAGTAAGATTATGCATACAATGCCTTGTCAGTACAACTCTGCCAACAAACATTTCTTGTTTCAGAGCACCATTTGTGAATAGTGCTGGTATTATGAGTATGATATTAACGTAAAATAAATTTTTTTCAGTTGAAGCTGAAGCTAAAAAGTTAAAAAATGACATAACATTTTTTCATGCATATGCAAATATTCATTATTATTCTAATTATTTGTTTTACTTATTTTTTAATAGTTTAAATTGTTATTTTATGTTTTAAATTCATTTTTAGTTTAGTTTACTGTTCCCATAAATAACTTATTTTTATGATACAAAATATTCACAATAATGATAACCTGTAAAGAAATGCTTAAAGCATAAGGTTTTTTACAAATTGCACATAAAAATGAATGAAATTTCTTCAGTAATACACACAATAGGCAACACAATATAAAACAATATTCAGCAGCACATTGTAGTGCCTGATTTGTAACCCCCCTTTCTCACAGTTTTGAAAGAAACTAATGGAGTGTTTTGGCCAAGAATTCGAGCATCTCTTTTTGAAGCCCAAATGTTCTTGTGCAGGTATCAACATACCATAAACTAAAATCTGACCACGTCAAAAGATATTTGACAGAAGGTTTCTTTCCCAGTGCAGGACAAACATCTGTATATAGTTAGATTCTTGCCATGGCCTGTGTGAAAGAACCATTTTGAGCATCTTACCTGAGGACAAGGAACTTTTTCATCTGGTGACCCTTAAAGGCTTGACGGGATAGGTACAGCCATTGGACATAAATGGCTTTCAGTGTTGGAGGAAGTTTGTGACAAGGTTTACAGAGCTAGTTATGTTGAATGATTATGATGTCAATCTCCACTTGAACAATATAACCAAGCTGCAGTCTTTAATACATAATCAATTTGCTTTGCTGAGGTTCTCCAATGTACTGAAATGTGCCTCCTACAAATCAGAATATTTAGAGGATCGCCAACCACAATTTGAGAATCCTACTGAATTTTGTTTTATATTGTGTTGTCCATCACATGTATTATATGAAGAAATCTTTGTCATTTTATGCACATGGCGTAAAAAAAGGTTATGTTTTAAGTATTTTTTAACAGATTATCATTACTGTGATGATTTTGTACCATAATAAGGAGTTATTTATTATTTTCATGCACATGAAACAGTAAACTAAAAAAAACATGAATTTTAAAATGTAAAATAACAATGTAAAATATAAAAGAGAAGTAAAACAAATAATTGGAATAATAATAATAATAATAATGAATGTTTTTATATTTTAATTAGCTCCATTGACATTACTCCAACAGCACATTGGGTACAACTGGTTTTGCAAAAATGGAATTTCATAAACCAGCTTTATTACACAAGGACGGTGTGGTAGGAAAGCTGCTTTAATTTGTGTTGTAACAAAAGTTTTCATTTTGCAAAATTAATTCAAGGTGGTGGGGCATTCTGCAAAATTTCGAATTACTACAAAAGCTGATTACACAGTTTCCAAGATCATTAAACACATATATATATATTTCATGGCTTCAAAGACGTTCCCTCTAACCCTCATATGCTAAATTACCTTTCAGTGTGTTTTCTGTCCCTTAAAAGTGAAACAGCAAAAATGAAAACTATGTATAGCATTATTTTGACCCCTCTACATACCCACCAAGTAATGTCATTTATTTACACCTGGGAATGTTCCCTATTCTGAAGTAGTGTGGGCAGAAATGAACCTTCATTGCCGCTAAAACTATATGGCAGATGAGCACTCCGCATTTGGTTTTGATTTGCCAAGAAGACATTTGATTAGTTTCGAATGAGCAGCTGAAGCTCATCATGAAACATGATTTCTTAAAATTCATTTACTTAACAATTTGAACACTGAGTCCCAGAATTAAATCAAAGAGAGGTTATTCCGAATAAAAGTTATGGAAATGCTTTTGACAACTAAACATCATAAAACTATAGTCAGCATCTTTATGGAACATACAACACAACTGTAGGCAGATATTACAGTTCATCTGTCTCAATTGGCATCTGAAGACTTCAGTTTTGAAACTGTCAGAATTTGCAGTCTAGGCCATTGGTGATAATCAAACAGCCAAAAGGTGCATAATAACTAATAATCACACACAACATATCAATGGATCAATCAATATAATTACACACACATCCACCAAGGTTGCTAGGCTGGGCAAAGAGCTATACATCCACTAATGCCAGGTCCTGTGGATAAACAACAGTGCCACATTTTAGGACTCTCATAGACCACCTCAGTGTCCCTTGTCACAGCTCACTGATGTGTACCACGTGCTCTCCAGTGTATTTATTTATGACAACCTTGCGATACTCCATTATTTTCTGGACACTGATTCGGACTTCATTACTCCATGCTGTCAATGTTTGATTTGCACTTACTGGGTGCCGTCTCCACTTTCCATTTGACCACATGTTGTGCCTTATGTGAGTGAACCGACAGCGTGCCCACACACCGAGAGAGTGGTTTGCATCCAAATGTTTTCCAGCTGGACAAACTTAATAGTGTTCTCAAGCACTAACATCCAGAGTACTTTAAGGGCCAAAACAAATCAGTCTCTAGAAACTTTTGCTTCTGTTCATTCAAGAAGAATCAGGATCTATTACATTCTGTAATTTATTTGTACTTAATTGGTGTTCAATAAAACCTCTGTTGTCAAAGAAGCAGACTTACAGCTAAAATAACTTCAGTTTACTGTAACAGCTATCAAAAAAAAGTTAATTTAAAGCTCTTTATAATTATAACAAAAAATCAAATCCCCTAGTATTTTCCATACTTTTTCTGAATAACATACCTGCAGTTTTGCCAAAGGAATTATGTCACAGTTCTGAGGCCTGTGCCACACAGTCTTTTGAGAAGTTGCATTATAGTAGTAAAACCTCGATGTATTCTGATCAAACAGCTCCCACCATTGATTGTTGTCAGTCTTTTTACTAAAATGAAAGAAAAACACAGACAAAGTTGAGGTTAATAGTTACATTCAGAGACAAATAAAACAAGATAATAGATAAATAATGTTTGTACACCATTTGTGTATCAAAACTGAAGTGTTAACATATGGCTGCTAACATATTACGACATTAATCATTTCATCACCACCAAACCCACACACTTTATTTATAGAAACCATCTTTTTGGTCTCTGTTGCAAGATGCTACTGATAACTCAATGCTGCAATATTTTAAAACATATTAAACATACAGAGCATTCACTTTAGCAGGAAATTCAGAATGCCACCACCCCATGCAAACGGAAGGGCAGACAGATGGAGAGAAATAGTTAAGTACCAAAATCAAAAGCAAGCTGTCTTGATAATAAATACATAATTATCAATTAAAAGTTCCATAATCATCAAGAGAGATGGAGCAGAAATTCTACACTGGCATATGGAGGAGATCCCTCTGTGAATTTCAGCTAATCAAATCTATTAGTACCATCTACTATATCCATAATGTAACTTGACACTTACTGTGGGGGGATGCTGGGAGCATAATAAAACTATTACCCCTTATACATTGGCTGATCGGTGTGAGCGGAAACAAGCCTGTCCTCTATCATGCACAGCACACAACACATTGGAATCAACACTGTGTTCACCATGCCTACTACAATGCTATACTGCTCTCGCACACTGCATTGCTTCCTAGCTAAGTTTGGGAACTGATGGAAACAATCTGTACAGGCCCGGAGTCAAACATAGTCTGCTCTGCCACATGAGGCCAAATAAGTTGATGTTTGAATAAATAAGTGGCAAAAGTGACACTAAAGCCCTAATCAAAACTCAAACCAGACTGGAAGCCACACAACACCTTATTATTATTACAGAAGAAAACAATATGAAATTACATCACCACTGAATGCTGTGCACAGAAGGTTTCATACAAGTGGTATGTATGCAAAGCAACCAGCCTTGTGTGGACTGTGCATCACTTGTTAAACGAGGAAGTATTTTTGCAGCAAAAATTCAAATGTGTACACATGACAATAGCTTAATGGAAGCTCATTCCATTCACAGATTAGTTGCAATTTAACTTGCAAAGTTACAGCAGATGCATGTTAAGTTAGCAAGAGGCTGAATACACAGGCTGCTTCATATCTACCCATACAGGCGCTTTTTCTCAGAAAGGATGTTTCGGTCTTCTTATCGTAAAATACATTTTACATAAACCAATAAGGGGAAGAGATTGGCGAACCCTGCACTACCTGAAAGCTGCTGTAAAATGGAGAAAATAAACTCTATTTCAGAATTTCAAATGATAACATGGGAAAAAACTACTGTTGAAAAAGAACTCTCAAAATTAGCTTTTTTTGTCAAAAAAAGTTTTCTTGTATTTTGTGATGGTCAGTGATATCATGAATATACTCTTCTGGGGGCTGACAATTTGAACACTAGTTAAGGAAAGGAAAAGAAAGATTGTAGGATAGCAGATGTGCTTTCTTATGTTTTTCTTACATTTTTATTTTGAACACATGTTATAAGCAATTTTAACACTTATTAAGAAAAGTCACATATTTTTCTGTTTCAGTTTGTGGTAATATGCCTGATCTTCTTAGGGAAGAAATCAGAAGGAATTAAAACCTGCCCTTTGTGAATAACTCTGGGATACTCTCAGAAAGCCCAAAGGAAGCGAGCATCCAGATCAGCCACCCAGAAAGGGTCACCAGCAGAAAAGGGGCTGAGGATATCAAAAAGACTAAATTCATGTTGAATGACAAATATACACTGAAATTCCTTGAAACAGAGATAGACCACATTATGAGGGTAAAGAAAGTCAATTACCTTGCTGAGACCGTAAAAGAAAATGGACTGGAAAAGGCTGTGATAGGTAATCAGATCACAAAAATGGAAAGAGCATATGGGCTGCAATTCCATGGCACTAAAAGTTGTTAGGATAGGGTCTTCCATAAGTAAGGGCTGACATCTACAATTCTAGGGCATTCTTTCTGATACCCTCCTTGTCCAAATGACCTGCAACACCAGTTTCCTGTGAGTGTGACATGGCCAGGAGTCCAGAGAAAATCTACAGTGAAATTTAGATAGATGTCTCCGAACCTTGATAGTCCATATAAATCAGGGCCGGACACAGCATGATAAAACTTCACATGTGCAGTCCAAGGCCCGGCCTATCAATGCCCCAATGGCTGTTTGTAGCAAAAGAGGCAGTTTAGCAATCTACCGTCACAATCCTTTAAAATGAATGGGTATGACAGAAGGGACGGATGAGAATTCTCAATTCGCATAAGCGATGGGTAGTGCTCATTTGCTATGAAACGACATTATAGTATCACTCAGAAGGAATATAAACTTTTAGATGACAATGAAAGAGCAAAAAATAAAACAACTGACAGATGGGATTCATTGTTCTGTACATCAAAAAGCACTTGGTGCTGAATTTGCAGGCATCGAGCACTTGAAGAAATTGGTGGCATGAATAGTAAAATTTATGAAGTCACGCCCATTATTCCATTTTCATTTGCAACAGTTTTCAATGGAAATGAATGAAGAGTATGGAGACTTGATATATTACTGCAAAGTGCATTGGTTAAGTCAAGGGGCATGCCTGGAACGAAATCTTGTTATTGTTGAATTTATGAAGGAAAAAGGAGTGCAGGAACGAAAATTAGAATATCCAGAATGCATTGCAGACTTCCCATTTTAAATGGACTTGACTGCACACTGCAAGGTAACTACTGTCTGATTTGATGGTGATGCATTTAAAAAGAAAACTCTGACAAAGACAATCCAGTCCCCTAAGCTCACTGGCATTAAGGAAAGTACGAGATTTGATAAATTCATTGTAGCCATGCAAGAATCACAATGATAGTTTTATAAAGGTTTTGAGGACACTGTCAATCTTACATCTGCTTTCGAGCTGTTTTTGAGACCATTTGCCATTTCAATTGAAAGCAGCCCTGTGGCTGTGTAGATGTAACTGATTGACCTGCAAGATAATTCCAGTATTTTTAATTGAATGCTTTACACTCATCACCGATGATTCCGCTTAATGTCCTGCTGCAGCTGACAGCAGTGATCCACTTTCAATTTACATGTAATTCCAGTTTTAATTACAAATAATTTTACATTAAAACAGTCCATATTGCTTTTTTAAAGTAGGTTTCCCAAGTCTCCATAATGAGATTGTAGGAGTGCTACACTATTTTAATATGATTCTTCAATTTCTCCAGGCGTATTTTACGATGAAATAAATCTTGGGTGAACAGCCTGGTATGAGTGTGCATAGGACACAATATTTCAGCAGTCGACCATGTTGCCATCATAACCTGATGATCACAATATTTCAGCAATCGATTTCCGAAATATTGTGTCCTATGCACACTCATACCAGGCTGTTCACCCGAGATTTATTTCGTAATATTTCAATAGACATATTTTGTGAAAGACCTTTTTTCAATCACAAAACTAAATAAGTCACGATTGTGTAGTAACTTGAATGTGAAACTCTGTGAAATTGTCTGTATCTGTCTGTATGCCAACAGTCTGTACCAGATAAATTATGTCTTCAGCACACCTAAAATAATTAATACTGAAAACTTGCTTTGTTTGTGATCCATGTTGTTGGGGAAATATGAAATATAAAAGCAAGTCATATGCATTCCGACTGAACTGCCATCCATTGAAATGTGTCATGTACACTGTTTTCCCCTCTCCCCCCTCCTCACGTCCAGACAATGAGGCATGGCAGTGGGGGAAATGTGATGTGAGGCTCAGGATTTTAGCACTCGGGCCCAGGCATGGCCTGCAAGCTGAAATCTTGGCCATCCCTGATATAAGTCATCCATTCACCATACGTACAAAACATTTGTACAACAATCAGGGTGATACAGCCGTCAATTGGGTGGGGGACTCACGTTCATGCCAGACGCATTTAAAAAGTGCAAGAATATTATGTATGTATTCTGCCAAGGCACTGAGGAGTACCTATTCGTTGTATGGGCCATTGTATGTTTCTGAGGATTGAGAATTTCTTGTCTTCTATGGAAATTGAAGGTAGGTGGGTAACTTTCTGATACTGACGCTTGTACAGAGAACAACTGTTATTTGTTCAGCAATGATGGTGACGCCAGGTAGACTGGTGCCATCCTGATAGGTTTCCAGGACACTATATGATAACTGGTGCCTGTAAATACAGCATAATTTGTTCCATAACTGAGAAGAGGATGTACAGGTTGCAGTGATGGTTACAAATGTTTCCAAACACTACTTCTTGTGTTTTTTAATTAGATAGTGGGCCCAGGTTCAATGCCTTTTGAAGGTGTTAAGGGTATCCCTCAACAGATATGTTTAAATTGATTAAGTGCCATTCTGAGATTTTTAATGACTGCAGCTATTTCATGGGTCTACTGTGGCATAGGATTCTGGTAGAAAGGCCCTGAAGAGAGAGGGATTGCCACTTTTGTCATTTGTAATATCACAGCAATAGTATGTCAGAGGATAACTTCAGTTCCTCAATGACAGGGAAATTGAAGGTTTAAGGAAATGGTGGATCTAGGTTATTCAGCAGTCTTTAAATTCCTGCATGAAGGGCTTTCTGATGGGTATCAGTCTAGCAAAGAAATAATGTTCAGGAATGATCAGTTTCATAAATCATTACGCAACTACCAGCAAATGGACAGGGGAAAGCTAGGGCTACATAGTGATAGATCAATAGCCAAGAACATACCATATGTTGGGCTAAAAGGAGTGGGAGGCCTGAGTTTAAAACACAAAGATAAAACCAAAAAATACCTGTACTAGAAGCCTATATTGTCTCACAGAGAGAATTCTGAACTGCCTCACAAAGAACTGTGGGCATTAAAATCCCCTAGAATGAATAGGAGTGGAAGTAGTTGCAGGATCAAATCTGTGATGAGCTGGTGTGTGACCCACCTGGAGGTAGATAAATTCTACAGAGCCTAAGATCAATGTGTAATCGTGTAGATGCAGTTACTGCTTCCAATGAAGTACTGAGTGGAACCTGTTCATAAAAATTCATCTTGTGGATTAATGTGCTAACTCCACTCAATGCCGTACCATATCAACTTGATTTTTGTCATATGCTTTGCAATGTCTGAGAATAGAAGATTAGTCCACTGTGAATTGGATTTCCTGTGGGGCTACACCAACTGCTGTGTGGAGTGCTATTAGGTGTTCCAAGTTCAGTGGGATGGTAGAAGTAGCTGATGCAGTTCTACTTTTTAATCATTGTGTGGTGCATTTAAGGGGCAGGGGGGATGAGAATAAATGGTGATAATTGATGTGAATATTCAATGTAAGCCAGTATTACCTGTTTTCAGGGACTGTTGTCAATTTGTATATTTCTATACACGGTGTTACAAGAAGGTACAGCCAAACTTTCAGAAAACATTCCTCACACACAAATAAAGAAAAGATGTTATGAGGACATGTGTCCAGAAACGCTTACTTTCCATGTTAGAGCTCATTTTAGTTTCTTCCACCTACGCTCAATGGAGCACGTTATCATGATTTCATACGGGATACTCTACCTGTGCTGCTAGAACATGTGCCTTTACAAGTACGACACAACATGTGGTTCATGCACAATGGAGCTCCTGCACATTTCAGTCGAAGTGTTCGTACGCTTCTCAACAACAGATTCGGTGACCGATGGATTGGTAGAGGTGGACCAATTCCATGGCCTCCACGCTCTCCTGACCTCAACCCCCTTGACTTTCATTTATGGGGGCATTTGAAAGCTCTTGTCTACGCAACCCTGGTACCAAATGTAGAGACTCTTCGTGCTCGTATTGTGGACGGCTGTGATACAATACGCTACTCTCCAGGGCTGCATCAGCGCATCAGGGATTCCATGCAACGGAGGGTGGATGCATGTATCCTCGTTAACGGAGGACATTTTGAACATTTCCTGTAACAAAGTGTTTGAAGTCACGCTGGTACGTTCTGTTGCTGTGTGTTTCCATTCCATGATTAATGTGATTTGAAGAGAAGTAATAAAATGAGCTCTAACATGGAAACTAGGCGTTTCCGGACACATGTCCACATAACATATTTTCTTTCTTTGTGTGTGAGGAATGTTTCCTGAAAGTTTGGCCGTACCTTTTTGTAACACCCTGTATATGGTGATGCGGACACGCAGGGTTGCTGGGATTATTGGAGCAGTCTTTCCCTTCAGTTTCTTCTTTCCTCTTACTTTGTTTGGGGGATTTCAGTTCCATTTTGGAAATGTCTGGGTGGGTTTCTAGAACTTTCCTCCACACCCCTTTCAGCCTCTGGCTGTTCTCAGGACATGAGGCGAAAGAAGTTTTTTTCCCAAGGAGCTGGAAGAGCGACCAAAATCAGAATACCCATGTTCCATTAAGTTTCGGGCGTGCAGCCACAAGAAATCTTCTTGTGGCTGCACACCCGAAACTTAATGGAACAGTCTTTGTGCCACCAAAACCTGAAGATTCACATCAGAATACCCATGTCAGCACAGTCCACATCAAAGAACCTCCAATGGTTTATGAGTGGGGAGGAAGAATAGTTAGTGAGGGGGGATGACTGCAGCATACTGTAAGAATAAATGTTGCAATGGCTAAGGGACACTGTGCCTGCCATGCATGAGCTCAAAAAGGGTTTTCTAATCCCTGCAGGAAGTCAAGAGTCACACTGGACGTAATATCTGAGAGCTGCATTATGCTACAGTCAACTCTATCTTTACTGCTAGTCTGTCAAACGATGTCCAACTGTACTGCTGACAATGTACAAATTCTCCTGGGTATGCCCTGCAATCCAATGTCTGATATCACTACCTCTGTCTCACCATGATGCAATCCAACTACAATCATTCCGCTTCTTGAGGTCTTTTCCACGATTTCACAAGAAGCTGCGAACGGCAGGCATTTCTTTTATTCAACAAATGCTTTTCATTAAGTCAATAATTATTATCTTACTTAAGTAACAGAGATACCAAAAGGTAATCCAAAAGCAGTGTACATTCTTAATGGTGCAAGCCAGGAAACTGAAATTTTATAGGATTCTTTTTTTCACACTTAATCTACACCTAAACATCGTTTCCTGTTCTTACGGTAAGACACCATGGATGATCAACGTAACATTTTACCATGTCAAAGTGCAGTGTTTGGATTCCTCTGCAATGCTGTGAATAGGAGAACAACTGAACAACATTGATTCTTTGAATAGCATACATTAGCAACAGCTACCATTAATCAAAACCGTGTTTTTCGATAGCTTCAGATGTGTCTAAATTTTAGCCTCTGGGAATGTCAAACTTCAGATACAATATCAACAATCACAGTCGGTATATATACATATTAATCACTGATAAATTAGGCACAAATAACACCACAGAACCGTACCATTTATTCTTGCTCAAGCCGCAAAATATTTTCTGAGCAAAGAGGCCACAGTTAAATGCAAAGGACACCAATTTGCTTCAAGATATAGAAGACCACATGCTGCACAAGGGACTGTACAGAAGATCAGCTAGATGTGAGCGACAGTGGTGTCACAACTTCTATACAATTCCTAACTGTCATCAACAGATTATTCTCTTTTTTTTAACAACTGATGGCTCAACTGTGTGGGATACAGCTCCAGCAATGACAACACACTCATTATGTTATGAGAAATAATGCAATAGCCAGAGACCGTAACTTTGGCAGAATGCCTTTTTAAAGTGTTAAATCTATCTTCAATTTGAATATCAATTTGTACGATTTACATCTCTGTCACTGAAATGCCACAATCATATGTTGCGTTCTTCTGCCTTTTTATATATTTGTTGTGCATTGTTACTAGTATCTACTGATGGTAAAATTCTTCTGTGCAAAATATGAACACAGTCAGTGTGCTACGGAACGAAATATTTCATTTCTCAATATATTAATACACTCAAACCCAAGTTTAGTAGGAAAAAGCTTTCTTTGCTTTCAACGGCAACTGCAACATTGAGTCTAAAATCACAACTTGGATTCAACTTGTGTAATGCTTCTAACGGCGTAGGATTCTCTTTGTGGAAACTACAGAATCCTAGAGTAAAGTTTGCAAAAAAATTACTCAAGTGAATGTTATGATGAAGTAATGAAAATCATCAACGGTGAATAAGTAAAAGATAAAGAGATTTGGATTTCAATCGACAAGTCAAATAACTTACGGGTACTACCAGGTGGTTATAATTACACTTTCTCTATTTATCACGTTATAACACCAAAACTAATTACCGTACGAGTATCAAACTTAATAGCATTAATGTCAAGGACATGGGGAAGAGAAATAATGCAGAATCAATTCAATTGAAACACTTTTAATGTACTGCTATGGTATATCATACCATTACATACCAGTACCATTACTGCTACAAAAGGGGCTGCTCAAATATGGTGCCCATCAGAGTCCATAAGAGTCTGAAAGTGCAGGACTGTGTTCTGCACAGCACAACAAAGCATGTCCATAGCTATGCTGACTACCTCTCTTGATATACTACACTTCAGATCAGCACATATGTACATGTTCCCCTGGTAAACCCTGTCCTTCAGGTAGCCCCACAACCAGAAATCACAGGGAGTGAGATCAGGTGACCGTGCCAGCCAAGCATTTGGAAACGATTGGCTGATAATTCGATCATTTTGAAATGTGTTTCAGCGAAACAAGTGAGCTTCACGACCAATGTGCAGTGGGGCCCCATCTTGCATGAAAACTGTTGAGTTCAATGCATCTCTCTCCTGTATGGCAGGTATGACATACTGCTGAAGCTTACCACAGTAACATTGGCCAGTTACACTGCACGTCCTTGGTCCTTGAGCACCAACCTGTTCAAAAAGGAATGGGCCAATTATGAACGTAGACGTGAAGCCACACTATACGGTGATACGTTCACCATACAGATGAACTTCACACAGAGACTGGAGGTGAAGATCCTCACACTCAGCAATTCTGTGTGTTTACCTCATCCATTTCTATGTGTCTACCTCATCCATCAGAGAAAAGTGAGCTTCGTCTGTCCATAGGATGGTCCAGGGCCAGCCCTCGTCAACTTAAATCCTTGCAAGAAAGTGGAGAGCGAAGTCAACATGTTGTCATGCACCCTGTGGTGCAAGCTGCTGTACGATATGGATCTTGTACAGATACCATTTGAGAATCCTTTGAAGCATCTTCTGTACAGTGGACAACAGGACGTTCAACTGTCGTGACACAACATGTGCACTGCCTCACGATCGGGAACTGTACACAGCTTTGTCTGCCACAGCAACAGCGATTTCATCAAACACCTGTGGTGCAACCGGTCGTCAGCCTCTTCCCAGAGTGACGGCCAGTTCTCCAGTTGATTTGAACTACTTCATCATGCTCCACACAGCAGCCGATATTTTCGAAGTGCAGCTGGAGCATTACTGTCGTTTTGATAATAGAATTTCACCAATAATGCCCTGCTCCTTTTGTCGAAGCTCATGTTGACACATCAACAAGTGCACTATGACTGGTCAGGTGTGTGAGACTATGAATCACGATGACTGATCACGCACCTGGTGGCCATAGTTGGAACTAGACAGTGGCGCTGTGGCACATGGATATCATGTACCCCATACTCTGGACATTAATGCTTCCAAGTTTGGTACTTGTACAGTAATCAGTTTCCGTATTACAACATGTTAAATAGGGAAAGTTTAAATATAGACACCCGGTATTGCCAGTCACTGTTGGACTGTTACATCCTTCAGCCAGTCACTGTTGGACTGTTACATCCTTCAGAAGATGAATCAATAATAGCATTCCTGCTTACAACAGAGTATCTGGGAAAAGTTAACAATCCAATTGTCGCACAGTTATTTATCAGTTCATTACAGTTATTGTGGCCTGAAGAAATTTTCAGTACATTGATGTATTACTTTTCATCTCAGATGCTGCACCATACATGAAAAAAGGTTGGGACAACTATAAAAGTGCTACTTCAAAACATGCTTCATGCAACCTGTATAGCACATTGGCTTCAAATTGTATCAAAAAAGATATGAAACTTGTTTCCAGATGCCAACAAACTGATTTCAAGTATTAAGATCTTTGAGGAAGCCCCCGTCAGGGATTCATATATTTAAAGATGTTGTACGAAATATACCTCTACTGCTTCCACTATCATAACAAGGTGGGGGACGTGGATTTTGGCAGCAGTTTACTATGATTCAAATTACTCCAGTATTAATATGTCATTGCTCTGGAGAATGAAGCATCTCCAACAGTAGCAGCAAAGAAATTCCTTGAATCTTCGGAAGTGAGGTGTGACATAATTTTCATTGCAGCTGAGTTTGCTTTCATGCCTCAAGTGATCTGCCAGCTTCAAGAAATAGGACAGCCTTTGACGAAGTCAGTGAAAATTGTGGATCACGTTGTGCAAAAACTGGAGAGTGTGCCAGAGAAATGTGGTTCATTAATTCGGGAAAAGGGCAAAATGGTTTTTTCAAAACCTCCTGGTCTTGACAAACTTAGTAACATTTCAAAAATTCCAGGGTGACAATTCTATTGCAGTAGAGAGGGATCTTACAACAGTTTAATGTTTTATATTTGCTCAAATTAACTCTTGTAGATGTTGAGAGATCATTTTCTCAGATGAGAAATGTATTGTCTCGCAGGAGACTCAACATGACTCTGGAAATTTTCAAAAAGCATTTGGATGTTGTCATATGCCACAAATAAGCTGATAAGGCATTGCTATGCGTAGGCTTTTAAGAAACATTTTCATTTTTTTATCGATATACTATTAAACTTTAAAGTTACTTTAAAAATGTAATACAACACAATGTTAATATATATTGATTGTGTGGCTGTCTGAATACTGCAATCAAGTAAATAAATATGCATAATGTGAGGTCTTTTTTTATACTGCCTTTTTTTAGTTATTTATACTGCCACTTTGCCTGCCTACTTTAATGATTCATAATGCCTAAATGTCCAGTCTCTGGTAATAACCAGACTTAAAATTGCCTTTCAAATGTTCATTAATGCTGTGGAAACAAAAAGGGCTGTGTTGCAGTGAATCATTTCAAAATTATTGAAGCTTTCATGGCCACTTGTTAACAAACAGCCTGTTGGCTTCTGTCTCGGGTTCTATGGCCGACAGTGGTTTGATGATTTTTCTAACTTTTTGCCAGCACGAGTTGTTGGCACTGTCAAAGCTTCACCCTTCGTTACTGGTGGCAAACTAGAGTTGAGCTCGTGGCCACAGTGGATCGCAGGGAATACAAATCCGTTAATGAAGGCATCTTCTCTTTTCTCGCTGCAGAAATACAGAGGAATTTGCACATCACAGAATCTACACCACCTCGGCTACGTGGATTAGCAAATATCCACAAAGACCACAAATATAATATTCCACTATGACTGGTCACGAGTGCTCCTGGCTCACCGACATATAAAATGATGAAACACTTGGGCTCTCTGGTTCAGCCACACATGGGAAAGACCGACATACAGAAAAGACTCATGACGTTGCACTGAGAAGCTGAAGAAACTCAAACTTAGACCGCAAGACATCCTTGTCAGCTCTGATGAAGTTTCCTTGTTTGCCAAAGTGCCACTCAGTGATTCTCCGGAGCATGCCATCACTAAGCTTTTTCATGCATGTCTTACCACAAGCTATTTCATGTGGAATGGCAATTTCTACGGATCACCTGGAAGGCACAGCCATGGGCACACCACTCCTTCTAGTAGTGGCCAATTTGTTCATGGTAAAGGTGCATCATGACACCTCAGTGGCATGGAGCCATGGTGAGGAACAGCACACTGACTCCCAAAGATATCTGACCAGAGCCCATGCCAACATAAAATTTACTATGGAGGTAGAAAAGGACTAACCCCATCCAGATTTGTTGGTTACAGGGATGGTGATAACTGACACACACGGATTGATACCTGCAAGTACTGTCGCATCACCACCGAAGCCCGAAAAGAGAGTTGATTATTATGCTCATAATGTGTGCAGAAAGTGTCACTTTGGAAGAAGAAATGTTGGGTATGGCCTTTCCAATATCCAGAGCATATCACAGTGTAGCTGTGAAAGAATGAGCTAACGTAAACATTGGGTGACAGACCACTAAAGTCACTGCCCATGCCTCTCTGGCATTTGCATGAGGTTCATTCGAGGTCATGATGTAACCTCATACCAGTCACGAGGTTACCTATGTCTGTACGTGTGGTACATTCAAGGTCAGAATGTATTCTGATACCCTGCCAATGAATCTTGGACAGTTGTGTAACATGAAATTGGTGGGAAAATGAAGGTCACCCTTCAGTGTGCAAGTTCTAGCCCAGATAATGATCTAAGACAAGGTTATCCTCGCCCCTGATCATGGCCAATAGGACAACAGGAAACCATCCCCCCCCCCTTTCTCCCTGGGTCAATAAGAATCAAGATCCTTCTCCCTCACCCTTCTTTTATTACTAGCGCAATTGTATGTGCCTGATCATTCAAGGTCTGTGCACTGTAGTGAGAGGAAGCATCAAAGCTATTTACTTGGGAAAAAAATGGTGGCAAATATCATCATAATTTATAAGGTGAGACCCTTTGACATTAGCTTGTTTGGCTGAATTACTGTACATTAATGATGCCATGAAATTTTCTGTAAGCAATCCCCCCTCCCACTGTAATTTGCTCTAATTTTACCATTTTTTTCCAATTACCCAAGTTTCCATTCTAAGATATATGCAAATACGTGATCTTAAATGTTTAATAATTATCCAGTGCATTATTTTAACAAAATACTCTTATATGCTCATCAAATAATTTCTGTACTGCTTTATTTAGCAACAAATACACTCCTGCATGTACCTTCGTGAGCATAGTGACATATTACCACATCCCTCCATTGTTACTTATAGTGTGTTACAATATTGTTGATTCTCTGTCAGTATTCCAAAGAAAAGCACGTAAATACAACACTGATCAATTACCAAGTGCAATATTTTTTAAAAAATTATGTCAATATCGCGTTTTAAACAACTAGCACAATGCATTATTTTAACACATACTTCCATATCTCATGTAAAACAAAAAGCAAATTGCAAGAAATATATTATCCCTGCATTACTAATGTGTGGTGTCACTATAAGACTTCCTTGGAGGAGCCTGACACTGCGGGGTTATAGTATACTCATAAACAGTCTCAACTGAAAAATATCACATTGCTAAATTCACAATGTAAACAATTTCCGGCATAGGATGGGGATAGGACAGACAACCAATATATTTAAAACAAACTACAAAAATATGAGGCAGAGCCCCACACTTAATCATCTTCCCAGCCCACACAAATCTCACAATAGCATGGCAGTGTGCGGTGGCCCAGAGCTAAGTGCAGCTGCCGCTGTCCCCAGTGAAAAGTTTGCGCGACTAATCGCTCTGCACAGAGCCACTCTGAGACAGCCAAATCTTCTTTATCTTGTGCATATACACTGTCTACATCAGGGGTAGTACCATCACACATGTATCTACAACCGACAGGATTCAACTTGTGGACAACACACCCATTGGCTGCCAGTAACTGCCACAAACATCCTACATATACATTATAGACAGAGAATGTCAGCGCTATGTTGCTCCTGCTAACAGTCTAGCATTCCACACACTGGCGCACATGCCTCATAAAGATATCAGTCGCACTGTACTTCAGGGCCACGTTGATTCTTAAAGACACTCACCCACCAGCAGCAGCACTTACACAGCTGAGATAGGGCTAGCATGCTGTCAGAAGCAGCCGGGCTAAATCCTAAGGTATTCCCAGTCATGAGTTGTTATTAAAATGATTACATCACAAGTGAACAATCATGCATCAGTGTACTATTCCTTGGTTGTTTTGCTAAAACTCATTCAGCTACAAAATTTCTGGATCCCAACAATTTCCACATGTAGTGAAGAACTGCTATAGATTCATCCCTTACTGAACACAAATACATAAAACATGCAAACGTCTTGGATGCTGGAAGCACTCCCAACATCCATGAACATTAATTTCCAGGTGTTTATCTTGTTAATACTCATTCATTTTAAACTATGTTACCCTAATAAATCTACTAGTGCGACATGATCTCCCGCAGTGGCCGTGTGTTAATACAGAAACTGAGTGCTATAATGTAGAACTACAGAAACTATGAAAAAAACTAAATCATGTGCACTTGCTAGACATAAGTAAACTGAAACATGAAGAACATACCAGGCATGGACTTCACTTAAACAGAAATGGAAAGCTGAAGTTAGTGAATCAGATAACAAAACTTTGTAAGGAGCTGCATAAAACCACTGACCCAATCAGCTTAGATTACAATCAACAAGGTTTTTTAGCCTCAATTTCAAGCAATAAGATTTTACTGAACTAAACCCCTTGGATTGGAAAGAATCCTGTTCACATGCTGAAGAAACTGACTAGAAAGTGAGTAAATTGTCATTACAGTGCACAATACCATGCCACAAAGTGTTGTAAAATATCAGTGTCCTTTAGGATAATGCACCTAAAAATGCAGTATCTTAGGAATAAACTCAGTTTGCTGCAAGTATTTGTGGATGAGAATTCACCACACCTGTTAGTAATTACAGAACATGGACTAAAAGACAATGAAATTGAGTATTACAAATTAGATGGTTATGTGTTAGCAGATAGTTACTGCAGGCAATGACATAAAGGGGGCAGGGTGGCAATATTAGTAAATGAGCATCTTCAATTTAAGAAAATTTCATGTGTTGAACAATATTGCAAAGAAGGAACAATTGAAATGGCTGGTGTTGTGGTCCACATAAACAAACACCATACAAGCAGGTTAGCTAAACATAAAGTTATTGGTAGGTACCACCCACCAAACACAGATGTGTTGTACTACCGTGATAGACTTAACAGGGCTAATAGACAAACAGGCCCTACTGACCTTAGCATAGTTGGAGACTTAAGTATTGATGCAAACTCCTGTAGTATAACCTATTAAAAAATAACAGATATATTAAACTCATATAATCTCACAGATATAGTGAACTCCGACACTGGAGTAACAGAGTCAAGCTCCAGTAAGATAGACTATGTAACAGTCAACAAAAATGAAAAAGACAGTGTTAACTTTCAAAGTGTTGATTTCCACTATTCAGATCACTATTGTCAGGTGTTAGAATATTTAAGGTTTGGTGTACCAACAGCAACTAAGATAACTGAGAAGAAGCGGATCCTGAATAGCACCAACATCAGTGCCTTCAAAACTAAGTTAGCAGAGGAGAAATGGGACACAATTTACCAAACTATAGGGTCAGAAAACAAATGGGAAACATTTTATAAGACAGTGCTGAAGTATTTCAACAGCTACTGCCCTCTCAAAGAAATAACCAGGGTACAAACCAACTCTCGTCTTGAAAGTAATTCTAGGCTGAAACTTACATCTAGGCCGATTAAGTTAAGGCAGAATATATACGATCTTGACTGTTTATATAAGGAAACAAAGCTACATATATTTAAGGAAAAGTACAATCAAGCCAAAAAAATTTAAGACAGTCCTTTTACACTTGTGGAAACAGTTAAACAATGCTGCAATAGAGCGTTCAGCCAACATAGGTAAAGCATCCTGGAGACCAATCAGTAAACATCGTAAAGCCACCAGCAAGAGACAGAGTGAACCAGTTAGCATTGGACACGAGGGCCATCTAGTGCTAGATCCAAATGAAGTATGTAATTTATTCAATGAGCATTTTATTTCTCCTTTTGACCAACCAGCCTCTATTATAAATCTACAGGCTGGCACACCAAATGATGTCACGGATGGTATGGAGTTCGAATTTATGGAGGTGAATCAACAGGAAATGTTTAACACAATACAAATGCTAAAGAACAAGCATTCATCTGGATGGGATGGTATCTCAAGTGTGTGTTAAAGAAATAGTCAATGAAGCAACTAAACCCCTTACCTATCTTCTCAACTGTAGTATTAAAGAAAACATATACCCAAATGCCTTAAAAATAAGTGTAATTCAGCCAATCCATAAGAAGGGAAGTAAAGAAGAAGTTTCAAATTATAGACCGATATCACTAATCCCTACTTTCAGTAAAATATTTGAAACAGTTATCCTATCACAACTCACAACATTTTTCTCAGGAGACAAAATGCTTACAGAATCATAGTATGGGTTTAGAAAAGACCTAAGCACAACCACTGCAGTTACCAGTTCCTTCCAAGAAGTATATAGGAATATAGAATGGGATATGCACACAGCTTGAATATTTCTTGACCTGAGCAAAGCTTTTGACTCAGTAAACCATGAGCTTCTCTTAAAAAAACTGTGGGTATACAATATCACTGATGCATCAATGAAACTTCTATCCATCTATCTGGTGAACCGTGAACAGTGTACTAAACTTACACATCAAATTGACAATAAGATCTTAACTTTTAAATCCACAAATGAAACAGAGAGACAGGGAGTCCCTCTAGGTTCAATTCTTGGACCTTCCCTCTTTTTAGCATATATTAATGATGTACACGCCATTAACTCACACACTGTAAATTATGCTAATGACACCTCAGTTTTATTCATGGTTAAGATTGAGAGGTACTGACATCTTCAGCAAGTAATGGGATACTAGAATTAAGTTCATATTTTCATGCACAAGGATTAAAGGTCAGTGTAAATAAATCCCAGATGCTAATATTTACAACTGGCAGCTCACAGTACTCATGTGTAAATGAGGTATGTGGTATAGTGGCAGTGGAAGCAAACGAGTGTAAATTTCTAGGGGTCCACCTGGCTCAAGCCTCCGGTGGATTAGCCACATTAATTTAGTATGTAAAAAAGTCAGTAATGGGCTGTATCTTCTTAGCCAACTGTCCAAAATGGTACCCACCCACATGCTTAAAACTGTGTATTATGGGACAATCTATCCCCATCTTAGCTGCTGTATAGAAATATGGGGTTATGTTGTAGACATTCACCTTAACAGAGTACTATTGCTACAAAAAATGAAGGCTCAGGATTATACATGAACTAGACTATAAAGACTCTTGCCGTAATGTTTCCAAACATCACAAGTACTTCACCATATACTCTTTGTATAAATTAATTACTTTTTTTGTCCCACAGAAAGCTGAAGTAACTAAATGTAGTGATACACATGACCACAACACCAGGTCCAAAAGATAATTACTACCAACAAAGAACAAGATTAAAAATGATATATACTAATGGACTGATATGGTATAATAAACTGCCAGAGTCCATGAAAAACAGCAATAAAAAGCAATTCAAATCAAAACTAAAAGAATTCTTATTTGAAAAGTGTGTCTATTCACTCAACGAATTTTAAATGATTAAGTTTAAGAGCTGTAAAATAATGTATAATAAATAGTTGGCTGTATTATTATATGTAAGATGTAATGATTTTGATAAGCATCAATTTACTGTTTAATTACTACTTGTAAGGCTAAGATCTAAATGTATTTTATGTTTGTAACTGTACTTGACATTTGCAAAAGCCATCATATTTATGACTCCATGCAAAAAAAAGTCTAAATAAATAAATATTCAGTTTCCTTGTACTATTAGCTATCAAAGCACCTCTTACTTTTTATAGCATTTCTTTTGGAAATAACATGAGTTAGGTCACATATGCTTTTCCCTAGTTTCATGCCCAACACTTCCATTTCAACATATTCGGTAAATGTCAATGTCTTCCACTGAGACACAAGATCTGTGTTTTATCATTGTTCATAGTGACCCCACTGCTTCCTTGTAAAAATGTCCATCATATCCAAGATCCTTATGGTGTCTTGGGTTTCATATGTATTATGGTAACAGGTACTGATGGTGAAGTCATGTAGTCTCGGTATGTAGGAACTGACCACATGGATTAATGGTTCTAAAGAGATTACAAACAATACCATTCCACTGATAATAGACAACCCTGTCTCACAGAATGTTAGACTGGGAAATGCTTCTTTAAGATGTCAGTTTAGTAGCACTTTGGAAACCACTTGGCAGTAATAAACCCATTTTTGATTGTAGAAATCTCAAATACTGTAACACTCCCCTTAGTACTGATGGCTGACTTTATTGAAGGCTTTCTCTAAATTGATATTGAGTAGTCCTAACATTTGTGCCTGATGCATATGTATCTTTGTAACTAGTGGTAGGCCTGCAGCTCAAATTGCATGGAATACTCAACAATTATTTTTTAGTGCGCTTACTCTCTCAAAACCTGTTTTATAATTTGTGCAACACACCACACATGAAAAAAAGCACTTGAAAATAGGAATCATTTTTGGAAACCTGTCAAGCATGTGATAAATAATTCTTGTTTTATATTTGTCCAGATGGGTAATCTTATGTATTTTACAGTGGCTTATTGCCAACAGCATAGCATAGTGGGATCGTAATGCTACTGTTCTGTGTTTGTATAGCTGGAGCATTAAGGACTCCAACATACGGTTGAACTAACACTGCTAACCAGCCAACCATCTAATGTAATTTTATCAGTAGTGTAAATATGTGTTCTAATTTGAGGTGCCATAACCTGAAGTGACCTCATGATCATGTGACAAATTTACAAGTATAAAGCATCCAGCATTACAACCTTACACTACTCCTCATACAAAATATAAAAGACTACTAGCTGTAGTACCATGCTACCAAAGCAGGGACTGTATTATCATTATCATTATTATTATTATTATTATTTTGACACATGAGTGTACACAATGAGCTTAAATTGTTATTTTATAGAGGGTTTGTGTGGTAGCAGAATCAGATTTTTTTTCTCCATCCTATACATCCAACTGCAACCTTGAATCTTTACTAGGGTAGTTAAGTGTACAAGTTGCCTCTGATATGCAATGCTCTCATCACAAAACACCTGTCAATGAATGTTACAGAAATGCATACAATATTTACATTCCAACACCATGCCTAACATTCCACAAAAGCTTGCAGACACGTCTACATTAGTTTTGCTGTGCTGGTGTAGAATTGGACTGATACATAACTACTAATTGCTCCCAGCCACAGCAGTACAGACAACTGTGCTAGGCTATCAATCGGAAGAGCGTTGGTTTCGATCCCATGTCAGTCAGTCATCATATTTGTATCTGTTACTTCTATCTATCAACATTTTCTTGGTGTGTACGGTAAAAAACTGTGGTTATAAATCAAATATTAATACTATCTTCTCTTCATCTTTCATCCATACATCTTCTCATGCTTGGAATGCATTTAGCATGGTAATTGATCAGAATGCCTATCACCAGCAAATGCTTTTATTCATAATGATTATCCATACCAATAGCAAAAATCCCTGGGAAGGTGCTAGTGAATCACTGCAAATAAACACGTTACATAGTCTTGATTCAACCAGTAACTTAGCAAGGATCCAATACCGGTAAGTTGGTTGCTGAATCAATTTCCACTTAGTTCGCAACTCTTCCAAAGCAATGCTCACTCAATATAATTATTCCACAGGTTTTAAAAAAACTCAGCAATAAACTTACAGAGTGACTGTTTGTAAACCTACATATTACTTCTAATTTCGCAGATTTTCACATTGTGATGTGTATGTGGGTGGAAGTAATATGCTGTAGCTGTACAGATGCTTTGCTTCTAGCTATGGTCTACACTTCAGCTGTCTAGCACAGCTAAATCAGCAACTAACAAACCCTTACCCCATGAACACCAGAATTATCCATAGTAACAGGAACCACTCTCTGTCTAAACCCTTTACATGTATGACACTTCTACATATAAAACATCGTTATGCATAGTTAGCCTCTAGCAGTTCCAGTTTATAATGTGAATCAAGCTTTAGTGAATTTGATTACAGTTTACTTGCATTGTCCTCATGACAAACTTTGGAGACATAAGACCTCTTTAAGAAAAAAAGGATGGACCATAATGGAATTAGCCGAATGGGGCAGAAATGGATACATGTGTTGTACATGTACAGACAAACAAACAAATGATTACAATTTCAGAAAAAAATGGGGTGATTTATTCAAGAGAAAGAGCTTAAAAAATTGAGCAAGTCAATAATGTGTTGGTCCGCCTCTAGCCCTTATGCAACCAGTTATACAGCTTGCTACTGATTGATGGAGTTAATGGATATCCTTTTGAGGGATATCGGTACAAGTATTTGATGAATACATGTAAAATGCAACTGACTTTGCAGTGATTCTGTCAGTTCAGCATTTTTATTTATTTTCTTTACAGTGTTGAAATGTAAGCTGTTGTTATTGGGAACTATGATTTTTTTTTTTTTTTATTATTCATTAGGTCAAGTAAGGTCCACAAGATTTAACTTAAGTTTTATTTCTTTTATCTTTCCAGTAGTTTTTCTTTTTTTGCTCTTCTTTCTTCTGTCCCTGTTGGGCCTTTCCTTTTTTTTCGTTGCCCCCCCCCCCCCCCCCCTCCCACACGGGAAAGCTCTTGGAACTCTATACCTTTGCTCTGAACTATCCTTGCTTTTTCATTACTTCCTCCATTATTTCCATTTCCTCTCAGGTCTGCATTAACCTTTTTGATCCTAATCATTGATGTTTCTTGTTTTCAGTAAAAAAAAGTTAAAAATTCTTTGTGTTATTCTTTTCTCATCTAGCATTTTAGGTGTCCACAGAACACAACTTTTATCTTCCTCAATGTGTCTAATAATCATTCTATTCTTTCATAAACTTCTTCACTAATTCTTGATTTCCATGTCCCATAGTTATATTTTCATCCCAGGATTTTCCTGACTACTTACCTTTCCTTCTTTTCATTTCGCCTAATTGTTTGTCTGTATCGAATGAAAGGAACTGTGAAACATAACGGTATCCTGGTCTAATGGCGGTGTTGTAGTGTTGGGGTTTCGTATTTATGGATGAGATTCCTTATTATACATTTTTTTGGTAATTAAAAAGCTACTTCGATTTTCATAGCTAGGTTAACATCTTTGTCAAAAGGACTTAGTTTTATTATTTCACCTAGTTATTTAAATGATGTCTATTATTATTATTTCTTTACCTTCTCAGACTTTTTTTAAGTCTGGTTAAGAATGGAGTGACGCGGACCTTTATCAAGCGTCACTTCCTTTTTGCTGTACGGTACATGTTATATTGCATTTAGGAACTTTCGGGTAATTGAACATGTATCAATAATTACGGATTTCTGTAATTGTATATATATGTTTGGATGTAGCTGTATTGCATTGATGTATTGGTGGATATTGTGTGGTATGACTCCTGTAGTTGATAGTATAATTGGTATGATGTCAACTTTATCCTGATGCCACATGTCTTTGACTTCCTCAGCCAGTTGGATGTATTTTTCAATTTTTTCTCCTGTTTTCTTTTGTATATTTGTTGTATTGGGTATGGATATTTCGATTAATTGTGTTAATTTCTTCTTTTTATTGGTGAGTATGATGTCAGGTTTGTTATGTGGCGTTGTTTTATCTGTTATAATGGTTCTGTTCCAGTATAATTTGTATTCATCATTCTCCAGTACATTTTGTGGTGCATACTTGTATGTAGGAACGTGTTGTTTTATAAGTTTATGTTGTAAGGCAAGCTGTTGATGTATTATTTTTGCGACATTGTCATGTCTTCTGGGGTATTCTGTATTTGCTAGTATTGTACATCCGCTTGTGATGTGATCTACTGTTTCTATTTGTTGTTTACAAAGTCTGCATTTATCTGTTGTGGTATTGGGATCTTTAATAATATGCTTGCTGTAATACCTGGTGTTTATTGTTTGATCCTGTATTGCAATCATGAATCCTTCTGTCTCACTGTATATATTGCCTTTTCTTAGCCATGTGTTGGATGCGTCTTGATCGATGTGTGGCTGTGTTAGATGATACGGGTGCTTGCCATGTAGTGTTTTCTTTTTCCAATTTACTTTCTTCGTATTTGTTGATGTTATGTGATCTAAAGGGTTGTAGAAGTGGTTATGAAGTTGCAGTGGTGTAGCCGATGTATTTATAGGAGTGATTGCCTTGTGTATTTTGCTAGTTTCTGCTCGTTCTAGAAAGAATTTTCTTAAATTGTCTACCTGTCCATAGTGTAGGTTTTTTATGTCGATAAATCCCCTTCCTCCTTCCTTTCTGCTTAATGTGAATCTTTCTGTTGCTGAATGTATGTGATGTATTCTATATTTGTGGTATTGTGATCGTGTAAATGTATTGAGTGCTTCTAGGTCTGTGTTACTCCATTTCACTACTCCAAATGAGTAGGTCAATATTGGTATGGCATAAGTATTTATAGCTTTTGTCTTGTTTCTTGCTGTCAATTCTGTTTTCAGTATTTTTGTTAGTCTTTGTCTATATTTTTCTTTTAGTTCTTCTTTAATATTTGTATTATCTATTCCTATTTTTTGTCTGTATCCTAGATATTTATAGACATCTGTTTTTTCCATCGCTTCTATGCAGTCGCTGTGGTTAACCAATATGTAATCTTCTTGTTTAGTGTGTTTTCCCTTGACTATGCTATTTTTCTTACATTTGTCTGTTCCAAAAGCCATATTTGTATCATTGCTGAATACTTCTGTTATCTTTAGTAATTGGTTGAGTTGTTGATTTGTTGCTGCCAGTAGTTTTAGATCATCCATGTATAGCAAATGTGTGATTTTGTGTGGGTATGTTCCAGTAATATTGTATCCATAATTTGTATTATTTAGCATGTTGGATAGTGGGTTCAGAGCAAGGCAGAACCAGAAAGGACTTAATGAGTCTCCTTGGTATATTCCACGCTTAATCTGTATTGGCTGTGATGTGATATTATTTGAATTTGTTTGGATATTAAGTGTGGTTTTCCAATTTTTCATTACTATGTTTAGGAACTGTATCAATTTAGGATCTACTTTGTATATTTCCAATATTTGTAGTAACCATGAGTGGGGTACACTATCAAAAGCTTTTTGGTAATCAATGTATGCGTAGTGTAGCGACCTTTGTTTAGTTTTAGCTTGATATGTCACCTCTGCATTATTATTATTATTATTATTATTATTATTATTATTATTATTATTATTATTATGGGAATAACGGAGTAGATTCTAAGTTCTTTAGAACCTCCTGAGAAGCACTAGGGTCATGCACAATAAAAACACGAAATTTTGCAGTCCAATCCACCAAAGCAAATAGATGCTCTGGTATAATCCATTTAAAAAATGTGTTAAGTATGAAATATTGATTGTAACAAGAAGAAAGATTAATATTAATCATTTAATGTACATACACTGGTACTCCAGGTGGTGGATCCCAAACACACTCGCCAGTTGTGAGATTGGCATACATATGCTCCTTCGTGCGAGGTTCAATGATTTCCACCCACTCCATCCTGTAAACCCAATAACAACAATGACTTCACTGTTAATTAACAGTACAGAGCACAGTCATGAGAAGCAAATGAAATTATGTAAATATTGTATCATGACAGAATGAAACAATGCAAATACAATAATAAGTCAACAAATATAAGCATGGCCTTTATTTCTGCTTATGTAGCCTGGGTTATCAGAACAAACGCCAACGAGCTTGCTGCAGTGGTAACACCAGCTCCTGTCAGATCACCGGAGTTCAGCGCTGTTAGCAAGCAGGGTATGCTCGGCCCTCGAGAGGCCAATTGAGGGCTACTTGATTGAGAAGTAGCAGCTAAAGTCATGAAAACTGACAATGATCAGGTGAGTGGTGTGCTGCAACACGCTCCTCCACATCCGCATCCAGTGACTCCTATTGGCTGAGAGTGGCACGATAGTCAGTCGGTACCAAAAGGCCTTCTTAGGCCTGTTCAGACAGAATTTAGTATCAGAACAAAAGTAACAGCTGCTAATTTCTATTTTTTTTTTACGCTATTCCACATTTCTTTTCTATATACAGCAGATGCCCAGAAAATTACGGGTACCCCTCGACTTAGGAAACAAGTGTATCGAGGCACCACAGACAGCAGCTGATAAAGTAGAAAATATATAAAACAGCTGTCAGGACCATCTTATATCACTCTGCTGGCTATGTACGCAGAGAATGGCAAAGGAAAGTTGTTGGTTTAGACAACTTCAGTGACGGGTAAATTGTCATGACTGGGCAGCTAGGAAAGAGTATAAATGAAATAACAAGGCTTGCAAGAGCTCATTCACTGTCAAGAATGTATTGAGAATAAATGACTAACAATTAATTGGTAACTGAATAAAAGGCACTAAAAGTCCTTGCTTCACCACAGAATGTTGCCACTGGAAGCTGACCTATGACACAAAGCCAAACAGTTACCAATTTTTGGTGCAATTGATACTGGACATAGCACATACAGTAGACTTGACACACAGTAATCAATATCACACCTGCTAATCAGAACCCAGAATCAATTACAATGGAACGTCATTTATCCAGACTAGGTGGAAGAGTACATCATCCGGTAACCCAGAAAAAAAATTAGAATTATTTTCATTAAATGCCATATACATACATTTTATATTTAATTTCATATAAAAAGACAAATTATACGTTATTTTCACAAAAATTTTCACGATATATTGAGCGGGGGGGGGGGGGGGGGGGGGGGGGGAAAGAAGGAAAGAAAAAAAACACACTGAGATTTTATACATTGAAATTATCATTAAGTTTCTTTTGAACCAGGTTCGTATGTCTTACATGCAACATTGTCACGCAGACGTTTCACCAGTAGTAGTTCTGCGAAAGTTGTTTCTACCTGATGTTCCAAATAAACTCTTATTTTGTCCAGTTATGTTGTTGACTCTGCGTGTGTCATAATTTCTTTCGATTGAGCGTCAACTTTATCCGCTAATCCATCACCACTATCTTCATTGCCTGCATACGAATTAACGGCGACAATTTCATCGTAACAATCATACCGCAGCCTAGTCACTTTCATTTTGCTGCTAGTCATTAACACGTATGTTTGAGCATCCTGCAAAGTTTGCAAATGCTTCAATGAACTCCGATGCGTTGCCATCTCTTTTTCTTTTTCGATATGTAAACTGTCTTTGTGGGATCACAAATGGCTGGACACAGATTTTCCAGAACTTCCTCATTGTTGCCTCGGCAACATGGTCGCACGCAGATGCAATCATATAAATGGCGTGTTTGGCAGTTATAGGTTTTAAAACCTTATCACACCATTTTCCGCTTATTCTTCAGAAAGCTTACTCGACCACATTCTGGCACTTCCGAGAGTTTCAGAAAGTACTCTCCCCGGTGCAAAAATAACTTGCTCAACAAATTCGTAATGGTGTGTCTTGCAACCGGAATAAACTGGCGACGACACCTGTGTTTATTACGCTGCACAAAATACATGAGAAACGTACGTAAGCGGGCTTACGTTTAATGTCTTCTCCATCCCGAAGTCAGTAGAGACGGAGCGCCAGGGTTTTTAGGCATGGAAAACCTGAACTGAGTTTGACCGGACAGATTACTCGAACCTTACTACTCCCAAAGAATTAGACTTGTGCTCCTGCCAAATACGAACGAAAAGGCAAGGCAGCTCACAGATCAACGTCCCATTGCTGGCAAGATAATTAGAGATACAGCAAATGCTCAGTCGGAGAACGATGAGGTAAAAGAGTGCAGTGTCCTAATAATTGTGCCCACTCGCTCGGTCTCCAAACAGGGTAACTTAACCTTCGCCCCGTCTCGTTTATTTGCAAAATAGGAAACGGCTGTTTGAAAATGGTAGTGTACCTTTCGCAGTCCGCAAATGCAAACTAAATTCTGGCACCAAGACAGTGCCCTCTGCAATGAGGACCTCAAAACTCGACTCTCAAAATTCTGTCTCTCGGAAATGGTACGCGAAACAGTGTATGCCTCAACTTACAGGGTCAATGAAAACCATAAGCCCAAGATTGACATCAGGCAGCTTGCTCTTTCCACACGACAACGCTCCAGCTATAAGTCAAAAATTAGTTCTATTTAACTGTCACTGCTTTGGAATCTTTGAGGAAGTCATACACGGCCCTCATGTTTTCCAGTGTGAAGCTCCTTTGTTTCCGTATGTGAAGATACGGCTGAAAAGACGCACCTCCCTATCCTAAAAACCCTGCAAATTACGTGAGAAGCCCACTCAGACAACTAGCATCTTTTAAGGCGTCAGAACTAATGAACAAAAACAAAATCTGCAGACATGTTACATAACATAGTACTGAATGCCCCACTTTCGAACTGGAAGCGCAAAGAAGATGCAGTTCGTAATTAAGCAAAAGCTGACATGCTAGCTTCAGGTAGCGCGTAGTAGGTACGTGACACTCATGACTGCCTTACAGAACAAGTTGTTTTCCTATGGCACTGGTAAGCCGATCGCCACAGATAAACCATTTTCACACCATAAAATGTAAGGCTGATATTGTAAAGTTACTGAAAGGCCCAGTGAATGTCAAGCCGGCCAGTGTGGCCGATCGGTTCTAGGCGCGACAGGCTGGAACCGCGCGACCACTACGGTCGCAGGTTCGAATCCTGCATCGGGCATGGATGTGTGTGATGTCCTTAGGTTAGTTAGGTTTAAGTAGTTCTAAGTTCTAGGGGACTGATGACCTCAGAAGTTAAGTCCCATAGTGCTCAGAGCCATTTGAACCAGTGAATGTCAACATTGTTGCTTGCTACGGCCGAGGGAAACGTTTGAAGAAGGTACAGGTTTTATTTAAGTTCAAATTTTCGGATCCATATAGTTATGTCCGTGAACGTACCCAGGAGCTGCGTTGGGGCGGGGGGTCGAGGGGGGGGGGGTGGAAGGAGGGGGAGGAAAAAAATGGTTCAAATGGCTCTGAGCACTATGGGACTTAACTGCTGAGGTCATCAGTCCCCAAGAACTTAGAATTACTTAAACCTAACTAACCTAAGGGCAACACACACATCCATGCCCGAGGCAGGATTCGAACCTGCGACCGTAGCGGTCGCTCGGCTCCAGACTGTAGCGCCTATAACCGCTCGGCCACTCCGGCAGGCGAGAGGGAGGACTTCGTAGTTATCAGAATTTACAACAAACGGCACTGAGTATATTTACTCCTAGTAAATATCCATTACACGCTGGGGCTCTCTGTAAACTGGTACTAAATTTAGAGATCTGTCTGCTGGGGAGGCTAGATGCGATTTCGGTTTGCGAAGATTTGTTTTCTACGGGTATGGCGCCCCTCTCTGCTCTTCGGTGGGTACCTGCATTTGATTACTTCCCAACAACAATGGGAGAAATACTGACGGGTAAACAAATGTCTGGCGCCAATATGAGACAAAATATAAACAAAAACAAAAACCTACGAACACACACACACACACACATATGCGAGCGCGACCTACGAAAATATTACATCACACTGCTAATACAAATACGCACGAAGAAGTAGTACAAAAAGGGTAAAACTCTCAACAACTGTGGAAATGAACCAATTTCGCTTATGCATCAAAGCAGATTATAGCACTTTATATTGAAGACGTCCGGTGCCAAGCACTAACTAAAGAATCAGAGTGGCTTTTCTGAAACTATTTCGGACAGCTAAAGAAAGCGAAAAATAGTTTCGGAAAAATGTTGGAAAGTTTAATAGGCTAATAAAATATCTGCGCTCGTTTTACATGCAACATACACGCTGTCTTTACCAGAGAAACCTTACTAGGAGAAGAGCTTGCTGGTGGGACAACAAGCGAAGCGCTTGAGAGGGGGGAGGGGTGTAATTACCTTGCTAATAACTGGGACTGTGGGAGGAAGAAATTGCAGGGGTAGGAGACAGACAAGCTCCAGTTTCCTTTCGAGATGGGAAGCAGCAGTAAGGGGAAAGTACACTCACGGTCGCTCCCCGTCCGACAAACATGAAACACAGCCCACATACGACCAACGATGATACAACCGGGGTGATATTCTTTTGCTCTTGGCGGAGTAAACGCTGTATCTCCCATTTGTGATAAGCTAAAAAATGGGACTAGAGCCTAGACATGTACCTTCCCGTGCAGTGTATAGTTTTAACTTGTCGCAGATGATCAGCAATGATACAACTAAACCACTGAACAAACGTGTCGAACCATTACAATCACTTTTCTGCCTCATATATCGCCTTATATGCACAAACTACTTGTCAAAACACCACGAACAGTTAAATTTGTAAACCAAAACGAGCGGCAGTACATAATGCGAGTACGCTGTCAATTTATATGTGTTGTCCCTTTTCCTAGCGAAACACTGGATAATGGTTTAAGAAGCCGAAACTAGTTCTAGAACAAAGAAGACGTTTAATAAATACAGCCTACGTCAGCGGTTCCCAACCTTTCTTAGACTCTTACCCCTGAGTGCGATCAGTCATTAGCTAGCACCCCATGCCTTCCTCCTTCCCCTCCCCCCCACCCCCAATCAACCCGACTGTTGTCTCCGTCCCCCTCCCCCACATTATCACCAACTTTAGCACCTAACTAAACTGTAGAATGGAGGACTTTTCTTGGAACACTTTTATTTTTAAAATGAGGAGAGATGAATGATATCTATCCACACTGATGGAAATGGAAATGCCATGTGGCTAGGGCTTCCCGTCGGGTAGACCGTTCGCCTGGTACAAGTCGTTCTAGTTGTCGCCACTTCGGCGACTTGCGTGACGATGGGGATGAATTGATGATGATAAGGACAACACAACACCCAGTCCCTGAGCGGGGAAAATCTACGACCCAGCCGGGAATCCAACCCGGGTCGTCAGGTATGACATTCCGTCGCGCTGACCACTCAGCTACCAGGGACGGACTATCCACAGTGATGTTAGACACTTATTACAAAACATACTTCCCCTGAATTACTCCTCTCCACTGTGGCACTTACTTGGCCTGCACAATGCAACCCAATTTAAAATTAACCAGGTTAAAATGTGTGCACTATACTTACTGTTCGTAAATCACTTGATTGCTTCAGGCTTTGCTTTGTGTCTGACCACAGCCGCTAATATTAATAATAACACTGTGTACTGCACTATAGTAGCCCTTATGTAGTTACTGCTGTGTCGTGCAGTTGATTAATTAATTAATTAGTCTGTTTCGAAGCGAGTAATGAAGCAATTTCCGGCCTACTGCAGGTACTATCTACATCTTGGAGAAGACATTTTGATGAGATATTCAGCATTTGTTACGTACATGTCCCACTTTTATCATCAGCGATGTTCGGGACAAGTGTGTAGTGGGTGAACTATGCAAGGAACCTGCAACCTCCACCACATTAATGTTACTGATTGACAGAAAGTAATCATTGATAACTTTTATAACCAATATTAGTTTTACAAAATTGTGATAATAGTAATGATCTTTTGAAAATAATTTAGTTTCACGACTGAAACAGAAGCGAATCGTTCAGTTTTTTTCCTCTCAGAAAATTTCAGTTTATCCTTCAGGGGTAATTATCCCCAGGTTGGGAATCACTGGCTTAAGTGGAAAATGCCGTATTCGTTTAATAAAACATCATTGTTTCGTGATTGATCATGAAAAGTTCTACTGGCCGTGACACCGAATGAAGCATGCATGAATGTGATTGGTTGGTTGGTTGATTTGGGGGAGGGGACCAAACAACGGTCCCATCGGAGTTGGGAAGGAAGTCGGCCATGCCCTTTCAAAGGAACCAGCCCAGCATTTGCCTGAAGAGATTCAGGGAAATTACGGAAAACCTAAATCAGGATGGCCGGACGCGGGTTTGAACAGTCGCCCTCCCAAATGAGAGACCAGTGTGCTACCCACTGCGCCACCTCTCTTGGTGCATGAATGTGTTCCTCTGCTTGTTGCTAAGATCCGTCCCCACAATTACGCAGTAAATGTTTCGTAGAAGACAGGAACAGATGCCAAAAGACAGTAGTCCAGATTCTTTTAACCGGCTGTCTGGAATTCGGGCCTCCCCCGGGAAGACGGGGTTTATGTTATCTAACGTAAGGGGCAAAAATGTGGTCGGATGGCACCTTGAAATATGCTGATGAGCACCTAAATTACACTCATCTACCTAGTGATGTGTAGCACCTCATTTAGAGCCTGATAGTTGCAAGTGGGGAGGGTGTGTGTGAGGATGTGTCGTGGAATAGGCTCCAAAAAGACACCAAAAGCGAGTGATGCACGGGAAGCACATATCGATGGCGCTCCCCATGTGCTCAACAGAACTGAGTTCAGGTAATCTGCAGTGCCACCCAAGAACCTTCGAAACCGCGGAGTGCTCCTCAAACCATAGGCATTATTCAGGAGTGATGGGTTGGTGCATTGTAACGACAGAAGTTCAGGCTGCTTGTAGAATGCTGTAACTGAACTAAGGAATGCATACGATCCGAGAGTAGTTTACTGCACCCTACGCCGGTGATACCAGATGTATCAGAGGACCTATTTTCATTCCTGACTCCAATTAAACTGTAACCGGGACACGCTGCGAACTGCCTTAATAATTGCTTCGCGATGGCGCCACGGTATACAAGTCTCACAAAATTTAAGAACAACGAAGAGACTACTTCACACAAAGGAGTTTTGAGCACGGAAAAAGTCGCCACAATACAATACCCATGACTAAACGAATCTGAATAGACACTTAAGACTCGCCAGATATGCATACTGATATATTTTCCGAGGCGACTCTACAACTAATTCTTCACTCTGCAAGCCACCTGAAGGTGTATGACGGAGGGTACTTTATGTAACACTGTCATTTCATTTCCCCCTTTTCCTGGTCCATTCGTGAATGGTACGCAGGAAGATGGCAAGTCTCCGTGTGAGCTCGAATCTCTCTAACTTTATAGGTCTTATCAAGAGAAAGTTCGCTCACGGAATTTTAACGGTAAACCACACCGTGATGCACAACGCCTCTTTTGTAACGTCTGCTTTCCTGCGACCATATGATCTCTGTGCAATACGATGAGCAGAAATACAGGCGTGGAGCGGTGGCTTCAACTCCTAAAGAAGGGCATGTTTCTGGAGGGCATGACATCATGCACATTATTCCCTGATTTCTTAATTTATGTCATATCACTCTGCCACTTCTTTAAGTGTTCCGCTGTTACAACCCGCTACAGACGGCGAACTCTGTCAGCAGCACGTTGTTTCCTACGACAGGAGAATGATGGCGGCAGTATTTTTCAATGTAGGTACTCATGGTACTCCCCTGGCACAGTTGCACCTGAAAATCCCAGTCTCTTTACAGCTTCGTATATGGAGGGTTTCATGCGGCGTGTACTCATGATTGACCGCTTTCAAATATGCTTCCATCGTGTGCCTTGCCCTTCTGCGCTAGACTGTCGCATTTGGTCTGGCGACATCTCAGTCTTCTGACACGCCGAGCTGTTCCGTTCACTGCGACGACAGGAGCTTGATTAGTGGCGCAGTTCCTATCATGGAATACCCTAAGACAGTACTGACACACGCGACACTCCATCTCAGTGGTATCACAGAGTACTTCAGGATTATGTCTACTATTGTCAAGTACGACGCTGCAAAACGCAACACTTCGCTCAACGCAATACCTTCTAATATGTACGCACGTAGAGTTTTTCAGAGTGGTTTTAATTAAACTGACGGTGTTCCGAGTACTGCTGTACGGGCTGTATACATCGCAGGACGCTGAAACATTGTAGATATGTCCATTAATCAGTGCGTTCGCGGAGTATACTGAAAAATAATAGTTCTACTTTCTGCCACCAGGTGAAAATACGGCGCTGTAAGCAGTCAGAATGTGGTGTAGGGGGAGGAACTAGCAAACAGATGATAACGGTGCTTCTGGCAAGTTTATTAGGATATTTTCACAAGTTACAACAGGTCAATATGGTCTCCCGACTCTGCAAAATGCTGCATCCGTAGCACGACGTGGTCGCAAGTTGCTACAGCATATCTGGTGTGATCAGAGCGATATGTCGTCGTATGCTATCCTTCAGATAAGGAAGAGTCTGGATACATCCCTGACAGACACGATCTTTCAGATATCCCCACAACCAGAAGTCACATGGATTAAGGTCAAGGACCCGGCAGGCCATACATCTTGAAACTGTCTGGAGATGATGCAGTCATTACCGAAGTTTCTCCGAGCAAATCTTTCACCTGGTACATGACATGTGGTGTCGTTCCATCTTGCATGGAAGTAGTGGTGTTGACACAGTTGCCTTCTTTCATAGCTGGAATCACGTGTTGCGCAAGGAGATCCTAACGTGCAGATGTCACTGTATACCTAACAGACCCGCGAGGTGTCATCTCCTTGAAGAGAAAAGGACCGAGAACGGAGGAGCTTATGAAGCCACACCACACAGTCACATAAGCTGATGATCCTGCACTACATGTGGCGGAGTAATCTGTGCATTGACGGTACCGTACGGAGTAAAATGTGCCTCGTCCGTCCAAAGAATATTCCCCCACCACATGTCATCCATTTCCATGCGCTTTAAAAAACCAAGGACAAAGTCACAGCACTGTAGCCTATCATTTGGTGCACATTTTGAATCTTGTAGGGATACCAGTGCAAAATGGACTCCAAAGTCTTTTAAACTGTTGACCAGGGGAGAGAAAATTCCCGTGAGACAGTTCCAGCACTGCCTGCAGAATCTGACAGACAAAGATTGGGAAGAAAATTGGTCGTGTCATTTTCAAAGCACCCATCCCGTTACTAGCGCAGCGATTTAAGAAAACCGCATAAAAGCTACGTCTGGGTGGTCAGGAGGAGGTTTGAACCCCTCTTCTCTCGAATTCCAATTCAGTACCTTCACGACTGCGCCACATCACTCAGTCCACATGATGCGTGTGACCTTCCCGAAAACATGACACTTTGCGAATCAGTAATTACTGTCCGAGTCCACGCACGCTTGTAAGCTTATCAGACAAAATACTTGTCACCTGAATGAAATTTTCACTCTACAGCAAAGTGTGCGCTGATATGAAACCTTCCACACCTTCAAGATGAAAATCCTATGGACACTCACGTCTTCGAAGACGACAATAACACTGATTACAGGGCTGCATGCATACGTTCCCGGTTTGACGGAAACTCAGGTACGCTATCCCACCTCTACTGGTCAGGTATATCATCCAACCTTAATCTCACAGACACTGACTGGCACCATTTGAAAAGGCGGATGAAACGTAGCAATCAACATCCCCGCAGTTTCGTAGCTGTACATAATCTAATTATGGGCGTCTTCAACTGAACACGGAATAGGCGAAAAACTTGTGGACACACTTTCTCGCCGAACTGAGATCATTATCAAGGCTAGGGGCGTTGTTTCACGTATTAGCGGGGTGTCTCCTGATGGGGTCGACCTTTTTTGTCCGGTATGCCTGTCATCATGTGCCGATGCTTGAATACGAAGACAATATTCCGTTTATTCTAACACAGAGTCCTCTTTGCAGTTGTCACCACCTTATCGAGAAAGAGCAATGTTGTCTGACCGAGATAGACGGTTCATTGGTAGCATAAAACCTAGATGCCTGTCATACCGCTCTTTTGTTAAACTTCGTTATGCTGAAAGTTTCGCCGGCCGGAGTGGCCGTGCGGTTCTAGGCGCTAGTCTGGAGCCGAGCTACCGCTACGGTCGCAGGTTCGAATCCTGCCTCGGGCATGGATGTGTGTGATGTCCTTAGGTTAGTTAGGTTTAATTAGTTCTACGTTCTAGGCGACTGATGATCTCAGAAGTTAAGTCGCATAGTGCTCAGAGCCATTTCAAAGTTTCACTCACTGGTTCTCTTCAAACTACTAGTCCCACATGTTGCATCAAAGTAGTAGCTTTGAGTTACTCTGGCCAAAAACCAACTAACAACGACATTATTACCAAAATTAAAGCAGCGGCCAGGAATAACATGTACCACGAATTAACAAAACACGGTAGAAGCTCTTAGTTACAAACTGTTGAAGCCTCTGACCGAGTTCTTCATTAATGTGCTGTAGGATGTTTGTTTAGTAAAGGTCAATTCCCGGTAAACAGATAGATATTTCCTCAAGTAACATAGTTCCCCCATGAACCATGGACCTTGCCGTTGGTGGGGAGGCTTGCGTGCCTCAGCGATACAGATGGCCGTACCGTAGGTGCAACCACAACGGAGGGGTATCTGTTGAGAGGCCAGACAAACATGTCGTTCCTGAAGAGGGGCAGCAGCCTTTTCAGTAGTTGCAGGGGCAACAGTCTGGATGATTGACTGATCGGGCCTTGTAACATTAACCAAAACGGCATTGCTGTGCTGGTACTGCGAACGGCTGAAAGCAAGGGGAAACTACAGCCGTAATTTTTCCCGAGGACATGCAGCTTTACAGTATGATTAAATGATGATGGCGTCCTCTTGGGTAAAATATTCCGGAGGTAAAATAGTCCCCCATTCGGATCTCCGGGCGGGGACTACTCAAGAGGACGTCGTTATCAGGAGAAAGAAAACTGGCATTCTACGGATCGGAGCGTGGAACGTCAGATCCCTTAATCGGGCAGGTAGGTTAGAAAATTTAAAAAGGGAAATGGATAGGTTAAAGTTAGATATAGTGGGAATTAGTGAAGTTCGGTGGCAGGAGGAACAAGACTTTTGGTCAGGTGATTACAGGGTTATAAATACAAAATCAAATAGGGGTAATGCAGGAGTAGGTTTAATAATGAATAAAAAAATAGGAGTGCGGGTTAGCTACTACAAACAGCATAGTGAACGCATTATTGTGGCCAAGATAGATACGAAGCCCACACCTACTACAGTAGTACAAGTTTATATGCCAACTAGCTCTGCAGATGATGAAGAAATTGATGAAATGTATGACGAGATAAAAGAAATTATTCAGGTAGTGAAGGGAGACGAAAATTTAATAGTCATGGGTGACTGGAATTCGTCAGTAGGAAAAGGGAGAGAAGGAAACATAGTAGGTGAATATGGATTGGGGAGAAGAAATGAAAGAGGAAGCCGCCTTGTAGAATTTTGCACAGAGCATAACTTAATCATAGCTAACACTTGGTTCAAGAATCATAAAAGAAGGTTGTATACCTGGAAGAATCCTGGAGATACTAATAGGTATCAGATAGATTATATAATGGTAAGACAGAGATTTAGGAACCAGGTTTTAAATTGTAAGACATTTCCAGGGGCAGATGTGGATTCTGACCACAATCTATTGGTTATGAACTGCAGATTGAAACTGAAGAAACTGCAAAAAGGTGGGAATTTAAGGAGATGGGACCTGGATAAACTGAAAGAACCAGAGGTTGTAGACAGTTTCAGGGAGAGCATAAGGGAACAATTGACACGAATGGGGGAAAGAAATACAGTAGAAGAAGAATGGGTAGCTCTGAGGGATGAAGTAGTGAAGGCAGCAGAGGATCAAGTAGGTAAAAAGACGAGGGCTAACAGAAATCCTTGGGTAACAGAAGAAATATTGAATTTAATTGATGAAAGGAGAAAATATAAAAATGCAGTAAATGAAGCAGGCAAGAGGGAATACAAACGTCTCAAAAATGAGATCGACAGAAAGTGCAAAATGGCTACGCAGGGATGGCTAGAGGACAAATGTAAGGATTTAGAGGCTTGTCTCACTAGGGGTAAGATAGATACTGCCTACAGGAAAATTAAAGAGACCTTTGGAGAGAAGAGAACCACTTGTATGAATATCAAGAGCTCAGATGGCAACCCAGTTCTAAGCAAAGAAGGGAAGGCAGAAAGGTGGAAGGAGTATATAGAGGGTTTATACAAGGGCGATGTACTTGAGGACAGTATTATGGAAATGGAAGAGGATGTAGATGAAGATGAAATGGGAGATAAGATACTGCGTGAAGAGTTTGACAGAGCACTGAAAGACCTGAGTCGAAACAAGGCCCCGGGAGTAGACAACATTCCATTAGAACTACTGATGGCCTTGGGAGAGCCAGTCATGACAAAACTCTACCATCGGGCGAGCAAGATGTATGAGACAGGCGAAATACCCACAGACTTCAAGAAGAATATAATAATTCCAATACCAAAGAAAGCAGGTGTTGACAGATGTGAAAATTACCGAACTATCAGTTTAATAAGTCACAGCTGCAAAATACTAACGCGAATTCTTTACAGACGAATGGAAAAACTGGTAGAAGCGGACCACGGGGAAGATCAGTTTGGATTCCGTAGAAATGTTGGAACACGTGAGGCAATACTAACCTTACGACTTATCTTAGAAGAAAGATTAAGAAAAGGCAAACCTACGTTTCTAGCATTTGTAGACTTAGAGAAAGCTTTTGACAACGTTAACTGGAATACTCTCTTTCAAATTCTGAAGGTGGCAGGGGTAAAATACAGGGAGCGAAAGGCTATTTACAATTTGTACAGAAACCAGATGGCAGTTATAAGAGTCGAGGGGCATGAAAGGGAAGCAGTGGTTGGGAAAGGAGTGAGACAGGGTTGTAGCCTCTCCCCGATGTTATTCAATCTGTATATTGAGCAAGCAGTAAAGGAAACAAAAGAAAAATTCGGAGTAGGTATTAAAATTCATGGAGAAGAAGTAAAAACTTTGAGGTTCGCCGATGACATTGTAATTCTGTCAGAGACAGCAAAGGACGTGGACGAGCAGTTGAACGGAATGGACAGTGTCTTGAAAGGAGGATATAAGATGAACATCAACAAAAGCAAAACGAGGATAATGCAATGTAGTCAAATTAAATCGGGTGATGCTGAGGGGATTAGATTAGGAAATGAGACACTTAAAGTAGTAAAGGAGTTTTGTTATTTAGGGAGTAAAATAACTGATGATGGTCGAAGTAGAGAGGATATAAAATGTAGACTGGCAATGGCAAGGAAATCGTTTCTGAAGAAGAGAAATTTGTTAACATCGAGTATAGATTTAAGTGTCAGGAAGTCGTTTCTGAAAGTATTTGTATGGAGTGTAGCCATGTATGGAAGTGAAACATGGACGATAACCAGTTTGGACAAGAAGAGAATAGAAGCTTTCGAAATGTGGTGCTACAGAAGAATGCTGAAGATAAGATGGGTAGATCACGTAACTAATGAGGAGGTATTGAATAGGATTGGGGAGAAGAGAAGTTTGTGGCACAACTTGACTAGAAGAAGGGATCGGTTGGTAGGACATGTTTTGAGGCATCAAGGGATCACAAACTTAGCATTGGAGGGCAGCGTGGAGGGTAAAAATCGTAGAGGGAGACCAAGAGATCAATACACTAAGCAGATTCAGAAGGATGTAGGTTGCAGTAGGTACTGGGAGATGAAGAAGCTTGCACAGGATAGAGTAGCATGGAGAGCTGCATCAAACCAGTCTCAGGACTGAAGACCACAACAACAACAACATAGTTTGATTAACCACAGGCTTTCTGAGACCTATACCTGTGGAGGAAGCTTTCTTTCTAGAAGGTATCACTTCTCAAAGTATGAAACGGGAAATAAAAGCTAGAAGAAAGAGATGCATGGCAGCGCTGCCTATGGTTATTTAACTTCACATTCACTGCGCAGATCAACGACAAGCTCTCTCCAATCAACAGGAAATGTCGAGGTAACATCTCAGACTTGCACTTCCTTTTGGAGTAGACAACATCAAATGATAAACCATCCCATCGATATAAGGAAAGCTGGACGACGTGGTGGGGAACAGCCACTCATTCGAGTAGTTGTGTGGAAAACAACCTAAAATCACCCGCTGAACAGCTCGGGGTTATTGGATTTCGTGCAGTCACTCCACCCTATCCAAAAAAATAAAACATTAATTTATCGGGCGCAGCGAGTAAGGGAACAGGGCTTAGAGGTCTACGTTCAATGAAAGTTATTCCGTCCTGTGACTGTATGAAGTGTTATTTGGACCACACAAGTCACACTTTGTATGAGAAAGTACATGAGGTCAATGTGTATACACAGGGTGTTCCAGGAGAAATTGTCAATATTCAGGGATATGACAGCAACTATCATTCAAAGAAAAAAAGGTCTGGTAAACAAGGGCTCTAAAATGCATACCTTACGACCTGTGAGGACTTGTTCAGTAGTAGAAGTGATGTGTTTCATAATAGCTAAGATGAACAAGTGCTCATAGCTCTTAAGGGGTCCACTACAGAGCCCATGTTTACTGGACACTTTTTTCTTGTTTTGGTCCATACCACCAACTCTCAAAATATTGAAAGCTTGCAATACAAAAGATTTGTCTCACACTGTCGAAGATCAAGAAACGCTCATAGTACTTGAGACATGCAACTCAGATCCCATTTTAACTAGACTTTACTTTTTTAATTTTTTTTGTTGCTCGGAATGGTCGTTCATGTCATATCCATGAATACTGACCATTCCTCCTGGGATACTCTGTGTATACGCATTCACTTCGTGTGCCTTGCAAAGTGCGACGCGTCTGGTCCAAATAACTATTAATACAGCGGCAAGGACGGAATAACTTTTATATTACATTTTTAAAAAAGTATGTTCTGCTCTTTCAAATTTGAACGCGCGCGCGTGTTTACATGTGTGTGTGTGTGGGGGGGGGGGGGGGTCAGGATGGTTCAAATGGCTCTCAGCACTATGGGACTTAACATCTGAGGTCATCAGTCCCCTAGAACTTAGAACTACTTAAACCTAACTAACCTAAGGACATCACACACATCCATGCCCGAGGCAAGATTCGAACCTGCGACAGTAGCAGTCGCGCGGTTCCCGACTAAAGCGCCTAGAACCGCTCGGCCATCGGGGACGGCGTGTCAGGACGCATTAGATAAAACTATCAATGGATTTCATTGCGAATTTGTCCATACAAATCGTACGTATCACCCCCTACCATCGGTTATGAGACTGAATTTGTCTGTTCAAAATGGTTCAAATGGCTCTGAGCACTATGGGACTCAACATCTTAGGTCATCAGTCCCCTAGAACTTAGAACTACTTAAACCTAACTAACCTAAGGACATCACACACACCCATGCCCGAGGCAGGATTCGAACCTGCGACCGTAGCAGTCCCGCGGTTCCGGACTGCAGCGCCAGAACCGTGAATTTTTCTGTACAAAGTCGAGTGTTCATTTATTTATTATGTATTCATTTGAACTGGAAAGATTAGGGCCTTCAAGCCCTCTATTACACTCTATGAGACAATCCCAGGAAGTTAACATTACAATTTCTATAGTGCATGGACAACATACAATAATAATAATAATATAGTTACGAAATCTGGAATTTAAGAAATGTCTGTACGAGTACAAAGACCAATTTTAATATTTGCGCTAACACTCAAGGAGCTACAGGATGGAGAAACGAAAATTTCTGACGCCACCTGAGGGAAAAAGTTTCAAAGCTGTGCATGTTTCGCTGCAGGATGTCCGTCGCCGGCTAGCGTGCAAGCAGAATGAGCGAGTGCATTGCGTGCCGCTGTGACAGGGAGCAGGGAGGCGGCCAGCAGGCGTGGCCGGTGCCTTACGCAGCTGGTGCACATGGCTGCCATGTGGCGCTCTTTTTGCCTCCTTTGCCCTCGCCGTCTCCTCGCCAGTTGCGAGTGCCCACCGCTGCTACTGCGCCGCATACGCAAATTATCGTGAAAAACGCTCCCCTTAAAATTTCTCACGGCATCCTTTCGGAGCACAAGCTTGGAATGAAAAAAGGCTAGGGAGGGATGTCAGCTGTTCTTTACAATGGAACCATTCTGGCATTTACCTTAAGGAATTTGTCTCGCGTTAGATCAGGTTCTAGCAGTAAAGGTCCGTTATGTCGTTCCTCTAGTTTAGCATACTAAACAATACACACTCATCAACAATAAGACTTTATAAGACTTTTATCATAAATAAACTATTGGTACCGACATCCACCCCTCAATAAACTGAGAATCGGAATGTTTTAATTTCGTGGAATCTTTCGTCTGTACTAAATAGGCGTAATCTGAATTTAAAGAGGCGACGATTAACGTATCCTGGTTCAAGTATTGAATTATACCAAGCAACCACTTCGGTCTGAATACATTTTTAGCTGTAGGAAACGTAAACTTTATTTTTCTTTCAGTTTCTGTTGGTGACTGACGCACAATTAAAATACGAAGAAAAGTACACTCGTGCGAAGTACCCAAAGATACCTAGTACATACTTAAGTTTGCCTTTACTACGGATCCTACTAAATAAAACGTAAATCTGTATCAGAAAACAACAATGTTTCTCATTTCTTATTTAAAAACATGAATTAGGGCAGTTTTTACTGGCTGCTTATTATTAGTGACCAACGACACTTTAATATGAAGATCAGTAGAGAATCACTACCGGGATGTGGCATCAAAATGGTTCAAATGGCTCTGAGCACTATGGGACTTAACATCTGAGGTCATCAGTCCCCTAGAACTTAGAACTACTTAAACCTAACTAATCTAAGGACATCACACAAATCCATGCCCGATGCAGGATTCGACCCTGCGACCGTAGCAGTCGCGCGGTTCCGGACTGAAGCGGCTAGAACCGCTCGGCTACCGCGGCCGGCGATGTGGCATCCGGTAAACTAATACATCCGACTGAAATAAACAGTTCAGAATTTAATTATGATTCTTTCAGGAAACTAAAAGCTATATAAACCATCACAATAAGTGCAGAAAAACTGAAGGGAAGCATGGGTCTACAGCAAACATTTTCTATCAACGAATAATCTTGGTGGGTGGGTGGTGGGGAGGGTGGATCGCAGCAGAACCAACCTAGCCCTCGCTTTAAGCCCAGAGTAAATCACAAACACGGTGACATAGATCTGTCGTCCAGAATAATTTCCCTTTCCTCCGTAAATCATACTGTTGCGACGGAAAACCGCTAATCTGTCACTGTAACATGTCATCGTATAGTCTAATAACTGAAGTTAGTTTTCAGTGACAATTGTAACTACAACAGCTTATGTGTAAGATCAACGAATTCCTTGCGAATTATTAAATATGTTTCTATCTACTCTTGTGTGGCGTCGACGCCCCCGCCTATAAGATCTTCTAACGTTAATAATAAAACAAACTAATTTTCGTCCGGTGTATGTGTACACAAATCTAGTAGATTTAAGTTCAACATCTGTAGCACATATTTCCAACGGGCGTATCACGAAGCAGAGTGGGAGACAATTTTCATCTTGTGAACATGGAGAAGTACGTACTGGTTGAGACAGCGACATGATAGGGGCACATTACAGAAGTGGAACAAACTGGATAAGTCGAAACACAGTAACTAGTAGAAACATCATTTAGTCCATAAGAAAAGAATGCGATTGCCTGTTTAGAATCCAAACTTCGATTTCGTGGAGTAAAAAGCAAATGAGATTTTGTTGTAAATTACTTCAACTACGAAAGCCTATTAGCACCAAAAAATCTGCAGTGAGATTTGCCTGAATTACTTAAGGTTAGTTAATGAGATTGTGTCACCGGGGCATCTTGTGCTTACTAACGTTAAGCTACCTTTGTAATGAATCAATGCCTCACGTTATATCTTGACAAACTTAAATATGTTGCAGTAAAACCTATCTACGAAACTGGAGATAAGCAAATCATCTCTGATTACAGAGCTACATCAATTCTTCCAATCATTTTAAAAGTATTTAAGAAATTGGCCTATGATAAAATAATAACTCACACAAGTGGAAATAGATAAATCAGCTCTTAGTTTGGCTTTCATAAAAAAAACCTACATGAGTTATCTTTCAATGATTTTAAAGAGGATTCTAAAACTGCAATGTTTGCTGATGACACAAGTGTAATAACCAATGGTCCAAACTCAGCCTTCGCAGACAAAGATTAGACGATAGCTGAAGACACATACGAGTGCTTTACATTTAACAGTTTAAGTCTTAATGTCGCAAAGGCTCATATTGTGGAATTTAGAACCAGTAATAATGAATTGTTTGCAGCGTAGGTACACTGAAACACACCGCGTAAATTCCTTTGGGGTTCAGCTGGATAAAACGTTAAAATGAAGTCAGCACACAGATAAACTAATCAAAAAACCCAGTTCAGCCCTTAGAAACAGCTCACACTGTAATGATCTAAAGGCAAGCGTGTTGGCTCATCTTGTATATTTTCCCTCCCCGTTTTCTTATGGAATTATCTTCCGGGGCAGTGCACTTACGTAAAGTGTGCATTCAGAGTAAGAGAGCAGTAAGAATACTGTGTAAAGTAGATACTTGTACATCTTGCAGGCGCGTTTTTAAGGCTCTTGGAATTATTACACTCACTCCCCAATACACTTACTCCCTTATGGCTTATGTTGCTGATAATAAAAATCAGTTTCAATTGAACTGCGATTTACACAGTCACAATAAAAGACACAAAAGTAATTTTCATGTAGACTGTCTCCACGTCTAGCGTTCAAAATGCTCGTGGGTAGATTTTCAACAAGCTCCCGTCTATAGCAAGGACCTGGGAATTCCTACAAATTCAAAATAAAATTGAAAGCACACCTTAATAGTCACTCTTTCTACAAATTATCTTAATATTCAGGAATTGAAAATTTCTTCTAGCTACATGACAAGTAGTAGTGTTTGTTGCAAAGCTGCACGGCAAGAAGTAATACACTGTAAATAGACTCAATATTTACAGATGTAAAAAATATTTTCTTTGAAAAATACCATTGTAATCTTGTAAATATTAAGCTACTAATAGCAGATTAACAGCGGCTATATTGTCAGACTGAGAAGGCAGCAGCTGTCTTCAAAGTCTAACTTTGTCGATTAAATTTAGATAGCATAAGCTTGAATAAAAATAAGCAGTACAGCGATAGCTTATTATTAATACACTATATTGGTTCAGTCACATTAATGTGACCACCCATCAGAAGCTTGAATGACAATCTACAGCGCGGAGCGCTGCGAAATGTGCAGGGAGAGAGTCAATGAGATTCAGGGAGGTACGAACAGAGTTCCATGGCGACTCGAGTGCCGCTAGGTTTCTCGGTTGAGGATCCATGGCGCGAGCAGCAAGATCGAGGTGGTCCCACACATTCTCGATTAGGTTAAATTCGGGGGAGTTTGGTGGACAGGGGAATGCGGTACATTCACACAGGTGCTCTTCGAATCACGCACGTATACTGTGAGCTGCGTGACACGTTGCATTGTTCTGCTGGTAGATGCCATCGTGTCGACGAAAACAAATAGCATGTAGCGGCATACTTGTGTTGATCCATTTTGCCTTCCAGAATGACGAGCTTATCAATGGAATGCCACGAAAACATTGCACAGAACATAATGCTTTTTCCTTCGGCCTGAATCCTTCCGACGATTGTCGTGTGTGACGTCTACTTTAAGCAGGGCGGCACGCGAACAGTTTACAAACTTAGCCATTTCGGGAATGCTTCCATCCTTGACCCGAAAGCCAATGGTCATGGTATTTTGGACGTCAGATATCGCTCTGTTTCCGCATTACTACAACGGCTGCACTGTTTACCGCGTGCCCCTATACCCTCCACTGCTACTGCTTCCACCCGCCGTCTGTGAGTGGTTGACGTCGAACATACGCGGTGGCCAAATTAATGTGCCTGGGACGTGTGTGATTTCTTTGTCTTTTGTTACTGTATACCTTGACTCGTTTCACATACCTCAAAGTTCTCGTTGATGGGATCTATGAAGACAATAAATGACGGACTGAATGAACGAAGTCAAACTGTAACTTCCCTGCTCCTGTTTCGAGTATTTCAGATGTTCCTGTGCAACAGGAGCATTCAGCACTCAAACAACTGAAAAAGCCCTTATTTTAAAACGTGTGTTGCACGCTGCATCTTCCACTCTCAATAAAGTCCCAAAACACGCAACATCTGGTTTTAATTCCAAAATGAATACTTTTGTCATAGAAAGTTTTTATCTCTAAAAGAATACCTGACGAGAGCCTTGTCCTGTTCATCGGGTGGTGTTAGGAAACCACGGAAATCTGATCACCATGGTCGAGCGGAAATTTGACTCCCGTGCCTGCCGAATACGAGTCTGTCAGAACGAGCGCACAAACAGGAAATTGCACATCTTCAAGAAAATTCTTATAACGTCCACAGTTCTAAAGACAACGCAAACAAAATTTCTTTGTACATGGCTCCACAGGCGCAATTAACTTGTTGAAGGTTAAAACCATTCCTTCACCGTCGTTTAATTTTTTAATAAATCCGTTTTATAAATGAAACAGTTTTCTCGCATCACGAAAAGGGAGTTTCATTTACAGTACCAATGTTTAAATATTTACTTCGAGGGGCACGCCAACAAACTTGTTTAAAACTTTTTTTTTTAATTTCACTGTGCAAATCAGTGCAACATGACTTCGAGTACGCCCACGCGGTGAAGGTGAAGGAATCGACTTTGGTTAAACATACTATCACAATTAATATGTGCGTAAAACGAGCACCACAACCTCATTCCTATAAAACAGCAGGAGTACAAGGAAGTTGTGGCTTGTTACACGAATTTATAATCAAACATTTGATACTGTTCATATCAAGCCTTACACAACTGTCTTACAGGGTGACCGAAATACAACTGACACGTAAAGTATTTACAGTAAGACTGACGCGAGATTAACCTACGTTAATGACCATCACAGAAGATGTTGGAAATGGCTACCGTTGAGGCCGATGTTGTGCTGTGTTCCATTTATCAAACTGTGAGACACGGGCAGCAGCTCCACCTGAGGGATAGCAGCAATGATATTTTCAGTGTTCTGCTGCAACTCTTCGAGTGTATGGCCGGCCGAAGTGGCCGTGCGGTTAAAGGCGCTGCAGTCTGGAACCGCAAGACCGCTACGGTCGCAGGTTCGAATCCTGCCTCGGGCTTGGATGTTTGTGATGTCCTTAGGTTAGTTAGGTTTAACTAGTTCTAAGTTCTAGGGGACTAATGACCACAGCAGTTGAGTCCCATAGTGCTCAGAGCCATTTGAACCATTTTTTTCGAGTGTATGAGTGTTATTTGAGTACATCTGCCCCTTCAGTCTGCCCCACAGGTAACAGCCACAGCGACAGAGATCAAGCGATCAAGATGGCCTGAAGACTCTGCTGCCTCTACTGATTTTGCTTTCCACACCTAATACCTGATGCACTCATGACAAGATGGTCTAGGCAGTGTGTTCCGTTGCCTCGTCTTGCTAAAAATTTTCATACAGTCTTCATTTTCTGTGATCTGATCCACATATGGATTAAACATTTTCTGGACAGACCGGTTAAAATTAACAGCTTGGTGGAAGAACTGTTACGATGCGGACAACGGGCACTGTGAACCAAACAGCGTTCTTGAGATTACACAGCGGCTCTTCACAGTAATGAGAGGCTTTTCCGATTCGTAATGCCGCATGTTCTGTAAGTTCACATGCCCTAACAGGCTGCATCAGGCCTCATCTACGGAAAATGGAAAACTGAGGAGCCACAAGTTCTGATTCCACTTCGCCCGGAACCCACTAAAGTTCGTCTGGACGTTTGAATTCACGCACAACAGTAAATTTTTAAGGACAGAGATAAAGATAGTCTTTGATGTTTCAACACGACGATCTCTTAACGCCCCATTCACATAGGTAAACGGCGCTGAGACTTCGTCACACTTTGTTCCATGTTTTCCTTCGCTCGAGCATTGTTTTCTGATGTTCCAAGTTTCCTCGAAAAGTTACAGTTTTTATTTGCTACAGAGCCCGTTTCGCGTCATTTTGCCACTAAATTTTTAATTGCTGAATTTTATGGAGGTTTTGCCATAACACTTATCGTCTTAGCTACTGCGCTCAAAAAGTTCCGCACACGTTGTCCACCAACTGTGCTTTGCGTAACACTCGACAATTAACACGCGCTGTTTTATCGTGAGCATTTTGAGTTGCATTCAGCTGGTCATTAAACACGTCTGCTCCTCTCACTCACTCAAACGTAATGACGCAGCCATGTGCCCGGGAAAGAGCATGCGGGAGATGTACAACTGCAAACACGCAACAGGCAAAAGCAACCGAATGGTGCATCGAAATAACGATTCCCAGCATTTACTGTTTATTAACAAGGATCTTTTCTGTGTCCGTCTTATATCTTCTGGGTCAGTTTTATTTCGCCAATCTGTAGCTTATACGAGATACACTCCAAGAAAAAAGCACGTACCTCAAAGGAAGTATCCGAGTGTAACGGAAATCGGTAAATGTGATGTAAATGTGCAGATAAACATTGCTTACTATTTCACAAAACTTGGATGATTTATTCAAGACAAAGAGCTTCACAAATTGAGCAAGTTGGTTGGCTTTGGACACCGCCGTCCGGGGTGTCTCCAGACACATCTTCGGCCTGGAATCTCATTGACTGGAGTAGAACTGTCTTCAGTGATGAGACCCGCTTCGAAAGGAGCCCAGATGACCAGTGAAGACCTGTTTGGAGACGCCCGAACAGTGGTGGGATACAACCTGTCTGTCGCCCACCATACGGCCCGACAACCAGGACAGATGGTCTGGGGAGCCTTTTTTTCATGGCTGGACACCTTTGGTTGTCATCCGCGAAATCTTTAGAGCACAGCGGTACATCTACATAGATACTCCGAAAGCCATGTTACGGTGCGTGGCGGAGGGTACCCTGTACCACTAAACGATATTGTACGCGCCATTTTCTTGTCCTTCATGACAAGATATCCAGGGTTTACATTTCAGCAAGGTAGTCCTCGCCCGAAAACGGTGAGAGTTTGTACAGCTTGTCTTCGTGCTTGCCAAACACTGCCTTGGCCGTCAAGTCACCGGATTTCTCTCCAACTGAGAACGTTTCGAACATTGTGGGCAGAGAGCTCTTCAACCAGCTCCGGATTTTGACGATCTAACGCGCCAAATGGACAGAATTTGGCACGTTATGAGGACGACATCCAACAAAGCTATTAATCAACGCCAAGCAGAATAACTACTTATGTAAGGCCAGAGGTGGACCAACGCGTTATTGACTTGCCCAATTTGTGAAGCTCTTTCTCTTGAATAAATCATTCCATTTTTCTGAAAATATAATAATTTGTTTGTCTGTTCAAAATGGTTCAAATGGCTCTGATCACTATGGGACTTAACATCTGTGGCCATCAGTCCCCTAGAACTCAGAACTACTTAAACCTAACTAACCTAAGGACATCACACACATCCATGCCCGAGGCAGGATTCGAACTTGCGACCGTAGTAGTCGCGAGGCTCCGGACTGAGCGCCTAGAACCGCGAGACCACCGCGGCCGGCCTGTTTGTTTGTGCACGTATGTCAAATCTACTGATTTCATTTCAATTCGGATAATTATATCGTGGTGGGTTGTTTTTTTTCCCTTGTTTTTTTCTCACAGTGTACATACTCTGTCTCAATCTCGTGTATTCTTTTCTCTGTTTTTTTCCTAAACAAGCACTTTTTTTAAATTTATTGACTAAAGGCTTCAGAAGCAGTACATCACCTTTGGCTGTGCCTTTTAATATCGACAACATCAAAGTCCCTGATTTAAACCCTTATGTTTGCAGATTTTTGTTATGAGATGAGTCGTTTTATGCACTGATATGTGAATCTGGAATGTACAATTCTATAATGAAAATATTTCAGTTGGCTTAGACTCGCTCAAACGAAATGAATGGTTTATGAGCGGAAAATCAATGCCGGTGCAGTGACATGGAATATCATCAGCGAAGACCGTATGAAATTATGAGCCCACAAAGTAACATCTATGTCGTATCGTGATACGAAAATTTGTGCCAAACTGGGACTGGAACCTGGATTTCCTTCTTTTCACAATTAATCTCCTTAACCACTGGGCTAGCTGAACATGCCTCGAGCTTTGAGTCATACATCATTGTTTCCACTTATGCATTCCGAGCAGAGGTTCATCAACAGGGAACAGGCCGCTGTGGCCGAGTGGTTCTAGGCGCTTCAGTGCGGAACCGTGCTGCTGCTACGGTCGCAGGTTCGAATCCTGCCTCGGGCATGGATGTGTGTGATGTCCTTGGGTAGTTAGGTTTAAGTAGCTCTAAGTCTAGGGGACTGATGACCTCATATGTTAAGTCCCATAGTGCTTAGAGCCATTTGAACCATTAAATCTTCTACGGGGAATGTAGGAACAGTATCACAGGATGAACAGAGTAAATGGAGGACCCTACTACAAGGGATACTTACTTTATGTTTTCTCTATCAAACCTCCCTGGTAAGAGCCCAAGGCTGCGTAGCAAACTCAAGAATCGATCAAACGAGTGTACGCCACTTCTTAGATGAAATACATTTCCTTAAGATTCTTCTAGTGAATCTTAACTTGGCATCTGCTATTCCTAGAATTAGCTTTATGTGAACTTTCCACTAAAGGTCGCTCCAGTTACGTTTAGATATTTTCCGGCAGTTACTGTTTCCAGTGATTTATCTAGAACAGTGCAATCGAACAGCAGTAAACGTCTCCGCTTATTTATGGGCAATATGTTATATTGACTTACGTTCTGGGCCAATTGCAACTCCGTGTAACAATCGCAGATCCTATGCAGGTGTTTCTGAATTTTTCTCCTGTCTTCCTATACAACCAGCGTCACCCGCGAACAGCCACGCGGAACTTCTGGCGATGTCCCGTTAAGAACGACGTCCTGTATTCTATCTGCTAAGAAATCATGAATCTTGTCACAAATCTTTTTCGATAATCCGTAAGCACTTAATCTGTTTTCTAAACGACAGTACGCAACTGTATCAAATGCCTTCCTGAAGTCAAGGAACACGGTATAAACTTGGGCGCTGTTGTCTATGGCGCTCTGGACCTAATGGACGAAGTGAGCGAGCCGAGTTTCACAAAATCTCTGCCTGCGGAATCCATGTTGATTTTTATAGAGGAGATTATCGCTCTGCAAAAAGGTTATAATGCGTGAGCATTAAACGTGTTGCGTAATTCTGTAACAGATTGACGCCAACATTATAGGCCTATATGTGCATCTGCCTGACGACCCGTTTCGAAAACCGGAATGACATACGGTTTTTGTTTCCAATTGCTTGGCACCCTTTCTTGTCCAAGCAGCCTACGATATACTGCTACTGGAGAGAGAGCAAATTGTTTTGTATAATCTGCGTAGAATCTTATAGGTGTCTTATCATGTCCACATGTTTTTCACTAGTGAAAGATTTTAGGTGATTATCTATTCGGCGATCATTTATCTCGCGGTTCGTGCTGTGAAACATTTCCAGAAGACCGAATTCGAATTCAGTACCTCTGCCTTCTCTATCATCTTCCGTTTCGAGGTCACTGAGCGACTGAGTACAGAATTTCGATACGGTTACTTACTTTACGCAAGAACAAAACTTCGTGGGGCTTATTTCCAGATCGGTTGGCGAAATTTTACTTTCGAATTCATTAAACTCTTCTAGAATTGCTCTTATTCTGCTAATTTTGGCTTCGTTGAACTTTTTTTTTATCGTCAGTGACGCTCTGACTACCCGTAAGTCTGTGATATAGCTCTCTTTGCCTTCGTAGCAACTTAACATGGCTATTGAACAACGGTGGGTTTTTCTCATCTGTCACACTGTTGTTCGGCACCTAAAACAGTTCGGAATAATTAGAATAGTCACATGTTCTCCGCACTGGTTTTACAATAAATTTTAAAAGCGCGTGCGTCTCCAATCATACGAGGCTTCCCGTCACTCTAATGACCTACGATAACATCATGAAGAAAGGCCAAATCCTTTGTGTTTTGTGTTGAATAACACAAAACTGCCGGCCGGAGTGGCCGAGCAGTTCTAGACGCTACAGTCTAGAGTCGCGCGACCGCTAAGGTCGCAGGTTCGAATCCTGCCTCGGGCATGGATGTTCTTGGGGACTGATGACCTCAGAAGTTAAGTCCCATAGTGCTCAGAGCCATTTGAACACAAAACTTAGCAGGAAAGCCACCGCATCATGTACCCTTGCCTTCATCGAACGTCAGTAATTGCTTTTTAGTTACCGAAACAGTTATTTCGAAATATTCTATAGTCACAAGTATGCAGCTGCAAACGTAAGAACTGTAAAACCGTCTGGTTCTGCGTACGAACTCGGAAAAATACTCAAAGTACCCTCCGCCACACACCGCCAGGTGGCTTGTGGAGTGTGGATGTAGATGTAGAATTCACAATCATTTTAGAGTAGTTGTGGTACCAGTATTTTAGTGCAATATACAACCGGAGGTTATGATTCTTCAATTACCCATGGCGAAACACTCCTTTATAACATAATTGTGTCTATAGAAGTATCGCAGTACTCCCTTAGGTACTGCAACACTTCCGTAGACACAATTTTGTTATAACATTTACTGAATGCATTTTGTATACGCCTCTTCGAGGTGTTTCGACTATTTACAGTTTTCATATACGCACAAACTTGTTTAAGTTTCAATCGTTGATCGTTTGAACCTGTTCTCAGTATCTTGAAAGGAGGATATAAGATGAACATCAACAAAATCAGAGTTTAATAGTTAGAACCGGATAAGTTTGTACTTCGTGCTAAGTTTTTAATCACAGTTTTCAACCACAATAGGTTATTTGTTCTTCATAATTTTCCAATTCCAGTAGCCATCACTCCTATACAACTTACCACTTCTGACGAACACAACTGCTGAAGCAGCTCTTATGCATTACAGATTACTGTACACTTTTTTAAGTCTATATGGCTCGTTGAATCTTAAAAGGGTCTGTTGACAATGAGGTTTCTGAAGAACGAACAGAATCTCACGACCTGGATTATATATACGTTATGTCTACACCCTCGTTGTCATTTTTTATTAATAAGGTATCGTACGGATTATTTTGCGTCAATGTACACTAACAGCGAACGCAACAAGAATACGAAAATAAAATCATGACGATATTATTAGAGACTGAGACAAATTAGGATCGGGGAGGGACTGGGGTAGGAAATCGACCATGGCCTTTCGACCGATACATCCCGGCATTCTCCTTAGGCGTTTTAGGGAAGTCACGGAAAAATTAAATCTGGGTGGCTCGACCCGGATTTGAACCGTCGCCCTCCCAAATAAGAATCCATTGTCTTAATCACTGCGCCGCCTCCCTCAGTATAACCTGAAGAGATTTTGAACATGCTGCTACCGAATCCGAGGATGTAAAATACAAGGGCCGCGTGGCAACATAGCTACAGGTGAGGTATTCACAGCAGAGCCAATTACGACTCTTGCTTTTTCAATACTTCCGACTCCAGTGGACTGCATCTTCCGTCCAAAAAGTCCCGAGACTGATTTTCTTCCTGGCGTATTAATGACGTCAGCACAGTGACTGCGGTGACAGCTTGAACTAACAGCTGTAAACAACAGATGTACATTCGACCAACCAGTTGTGAGTAAGCATTGTTCAGTAGTGAACGTGCGGCGGTAATGTGTCAACGTCTTTGTGGCAAAAATCGCACAGGAGCAACATCTCTAGGTGTTCGAGATATACTCCAAAATGTTTAGAAAGAGAGAAAAGTGTGTGTAAAGTTCGTTCGCGCAGATCTCGACCCCCCACCCCCCAACAAATATGATGAAGGACGCCTGCCACGACTTTACTGAAACGATAAACACGGGACAATTCTTTTCTGGAAAAATCATCACGTGGTGTTATTAATACGAACTTACCACAAAATGACGAAGTGCAGAAATCCACAGGAAGGGTCAATGACATAACTGATTTTCAAGCCCATATGACGCGCGAGATCTTAACATCCCACAGAAGTACTTTGCTGACACTTTCACAGGGTTATATGAACATTCTGCGTGTTTTACTCAACTTGAGGGAAACTACACTACTGGCCATTAAACTTGCTACACCAAGAAGAAATGCAGATCATAGACGGGTATTCATTGGACAAATATATTATACTAGAACTGACATGTGATTACATTTTCGCGCAATTTGGGTGCATGGATCCTGAGAAATCAGTACCTATAACAACGACCTCTGGCCGTAATAACAGCCTTGATACGCCTGGGCATTGAGTCAAACAGAGCTTGGATGGCATGTACAGGTACAGCTGCCCATGCAGCTTCAACACGACACCACAGTTCGTCAAGAGTAGTGACTGGCGTATTGTGACGAGCCAGTTGCTCGGCCACCATTGACCAGACGTTTTCAATTGGTGAGAGATCTGGAGAATGTGCTGGCCAGGGCAGCAGTCGAACATTTTCTGCATCCAGAAAGGCCCGTACATGACCTGCAACATGCCGTCGTGCATTATCCTGCTGAAATGTAGGGCTTCGCAGGGATCGAATGAAGGGTAGAGTCACGGGTCGCAACACATCTGAAATGTAATGTCCACTGTTCAAAGTGCCGACAATGCGAACAAGAGGTGACCCAGACGTGTAACCAATGGCACCCCATAACATCACGCCGGGTGATACGCCAGTATGGCGATGACGAATACACGCTTCCAATGTGCATTCACCGCGATGTCGCCAAACACGGATGGGACCATCATGATGCTGTAAACAGAACCTGGATTCATCCGAAAAAATGACGTTCTGCCATTCGTGCACCCAGGTTCGTCGTTGAGTACACCATCGCTGGCGCTCTTGTCTGTGATGCAGCGTCAAGGCTAACGGCAGCCATGGTCTCCGAGCTGATAGTCCATGCTGCTGCAAACATCGTCGAACTGTTCGTGCAGATGGTTGTTGTCTTGCAAACGTCCCCATCTGTTGACTCAGGGATCGAGACGTCCGTTACAGCCATGCAGATAAGATGCCTGTCATCTCGACTGCTAGTGATACGAGGCCGTTGGGATGCAGCACGGCGTTCCGTATTACCCTCCTGAACCCACCGATTTCATATTCTGCTAACAGTCACTGGATCTCGACCAACGCGCGTAGCAATGTCGCGATACGATAAACCGCAATCGCGATAGGCTACAATCCGACTTTTATCAAAGTCGGAAACGTGATGGTACGCATTTCTCCTCCTTACACGACGCATCACAACAACGTTTCACCAGGCAACGCCGGTCAACTGCTGTTTGTGTATGAGAAATTGGTTGGAAACTTTCCTCATGTCAGCACGTTGTAGGTGTCACTACCGGCACCAACCTTGTGTGAATGCTCTGAAAAGCTAATCATTTGCATATCACAGCATCTTCTTCCTGTCGGTTAAATTTCGCGTCTGTAGCACGTCATCTTCGTGGTGAAGCAATTTTAATGGCCAGTAGTGTATGTAGAACAACTGAATCATTAAAAACATCATCACTTCTCTATCTTTTATTAATCCAGTCTCGAAACATTTTGGACTGATTGATATATGACTGTTGAGTTGGTTGCTATACGTTGGTAGAACAAAAAATTTGGTGTACCGTGTTCCCAGACGTAAACTGAAATGCTAACAAGATGGAGACAAAATAGATATGATATACCACATCCTAAAAGTAAAGAAGAGACTTTTAGGTAATAAGGAAAACATTACTTTTTGTGCTGTGTGGTCTGAAGACGGTTCGCTGCGAGGTACGTAGAACTGTAAGGTTCGCTGGAGCACAGGCTACAAGTGAAGCGCGGCGTCATTCGCAATCGGCCGGCCTGTGCTAAAGTGGTCCCGCGCGCCGCCCACCCGACACCGAGCTAGGAAGGCGCGACAAAAAGGAAATGGCGACCCCTCGGGCGGGGGCCGCCCACTGACGCGCGCTAACTCTCATCAAGTCCATCTTCCATTGGCGCTACTGCACACAGGCCAAGTGACAACCCGCACAACCACGCTCAACTCGATTTCGCTTAATAAATGTGTCGGAAAGCAGGAAAGATACAATGTAACAACAGCGGCAGAAATATCCTAAGCCTATAATTGTGATCACTTTAAATTTTCTCTTGTTAAAACTTCAAGGAATCCAATCTACAACCAGAGGTTGGAGGAGGGAGGGGGGGGGGGAGGTACCAAGTTTTACATTAAATCACGTATACTCGTCGCGAAACACTGATCACATTTTGTTATATGTAGCCGTTCGCCGCCTCTTAAATAAGCGTAGACTTAAATTAAACTCTGGAAACGTCATTATCAAAAGCAAAAAGGGGCCATGGGGTCGCCACGATGCGCAAAAAAATTGAAATTTTGTGTTAAGATTGTTCCGTTGTTAGCTGCTAGCGTTCTCGCCTCGGTTAGCCAGCTGAAAATCTGATGATGGTAAGCACATTCTTGTTCCGAGTTCAGATAGGTAAGTAGGGCTACTTACTCATCAGCAAAAATGGTTCAAATGTCTCTGAGCACTATGGGACTCAACATCATAGGTCATCAGTCCCCTAGAACTTAGAACTACTTAAACCTAACTAACCTAAGGACATCACACACATCCATGCCCGAGGCAGGATTCGAACCTGCGACCGTAGCGGTCGCGCGGTTCCAGACTGAAGCGCCTAGAACCGCTTGGCCATTCCGGCTGGCTACTCATCAGCAGATCATGCATCAGGTTCTTTCACCCTTTGACTACCAGTGGTTTCTGCCTGAAACCATCATTTTATTTTATTCTTTTTTTTTTAAGTACCAGTGCCTTTGGCATGAAACTACCGACGCCGTTGTAAGACAGATACTTCTAGTGGTACACGGAGGTACTTCTACGAATGTAGTTCATTATAGTAGTCAATTATAGCGTTCAAAGCAACAGTGGGCACATACATTGTGCTACGTGATTGTAGGAGATCGGGACATGTTGTCTATATATGCAACCGACATTTGCAGTCGGGCACCTCGCAAGGCCATTGCTCACAGCGGTACATCAACGTACGTGTCTTAAATGGGTCAGTGTGTATATATACACTAAGGAGATCATTGACACTGAAAGTAAGTATATTTAAAATTATTGAAACGTAAATTTGATCTTGTACTACCGCTTTCATGAGTGGTTTCGAAACGAAACGGCTGGGGCAGTATGTAGTTTTTATACAAAAATTATTAAATTTTAGGCCAATTTTTGCTTGTTATTTATTTAGGAGCATTGTTTTACGCATTGTGAGTTCACTGAGGTTTCGAAATGTGGGACTGTATCTAGGAAAAATGCGGATTTGTTTTCTAATATATCACATGAAATGGGCGGTTGAAGACTGTGTGTTCCTGAGGTTCCAAAGTGAAACCCCCCCTCAAAACGATTTTGTTAATTTTTTGCCAATTTCTTCTTGTATTCGTCCCTTACTATGGTAATAAAGGTTAACTTCCTGAACATTTTAAAATTATATTTTTTTTCACATAGTTGGGACTCAAAAGGTTAAACAAATCCCAAATCATTCATCATATTCTTATAGAAGAAAAAAATTTAGCTTATCTCTCGAACTGAGATAGAACTTGACAGTTTAACATGTTTGCACTAGAGCGAAGTTGGGATGAAGTAGAAAAGAAAGTGGTAATTTGACATCTGTACGAGCGCAGCCACTCACATGTTCCCATGTACTGCCATTTTTGCCAGTTAGTATAGTAGTAGGGCCTTTTTTCTCGTGTGGCTCGATGGCCGAGAACATATCTTTTGATTGGACGCCACTTTGGCGACATGTGTATCCCTAATCCACCCTCGCTATCCAACCTGGGAAAGAGGGTCTGCAGTTTAACGAGGACTCCTCACATCGTTGAGAGGCGAAGGCTACATTAAAGGCACCTTGAACATTTTCCTAGTCCATCTAGGATTCGATCCTGCGACCTCTCGGCTTCCAGGCACGCGTTTTACCACCAGTCCACCAAGTCCGGCAGTACAGTAGTGACGCTGCTCTTAAAGAATGATTGGAGTGTGTGCAAATACTGTGGTCGGAGCTGATAGGAAACTGTAAGTGCGTAGAATACTCCATGGTAGTATATAAACGCACCGAACAAAATTTTATTCATCTCTTTCATACAGCACACTTGTCGCGTTGGAACTCTGTAGATGGTAAAGAACTGGTATCAAACGATCGCGTGACCCTATATCTATGACGAAAATCGCGGCACTGAAGCGGTGTGTGTCAATCAGTCATATGGAATCAGCGCATTAAAACCGGAGACGAGTGTTACGCCTTGCCATTGACAATCTGTTCCAAACCCGTGAGAAATTGTTGCTGTCGGCGAATGCAAGTCCATCTCAACCAGTTCCGAGCGAATCCTGCGATGGGGTTTGCATGCAATCGACATTTGCAGTTGAGTACCTCGCAAGGCCATTGCTCACAGCGGCACAAAAACGTACGTGTCTTAATTGGATCAGTCAACACATTTTGTACAGTAGCTGACTCGAGGAGTGTAGTGTAATTCTCGGTGACCAAAAAGGAAGGAAGGAAGATACGAGTTTAACGTCCGGTGTCGACAGCGCGGTCATTAGAGACGGAGCACAAGCTCGGACTAAGAAAGAATGGGGAAAGGAATCGTGACCTTTCCGAAGGAACCATCACGGCATGTGCCTGGAGCGACTTATGGAAACCACGAAAAATCTAAATGTGGATGGCCGCACGCGGATTTGAACCGTCGTCTACCCGAATGCGAGTCCAGTGCGCTAACTACTGGGCCACCTCGCTCGATTTCCCTGTGACCAAGTGTTGGCCTTCTTCCTCATCATCATGACGAGTATGTTGTGGACACTCGTGTGTTCCAAGAAACGATCATGTCCACATGGCTGCACGCATACGTTCAACGAACACTCAGGCACCATGCCTGGCTCGCCAAATCACCATCTTAATCCCACAGAAAATATCTGGAATTATTTAGAACAGTTGGTGAAACTTAGCTCTATGGGATGAAACCATCAATGAGCGTCTTAAGCTGTATACGGCATACCCGAAGAAACTTGTGAGCACTCTTCGTCGCTTAACTGAGGCCGTTATCAAAGCTAGAATCGCGTTCATTGTATGGGGGGTGGGGGTTTTCCTGCGTGTGACTAATTCTTCCCCCGTACGCTTACTATGGAGCGTGCAGCGAAATGGAAAACAAACGGGGTGAATCACGTCGGATTTCGACGTCCTTCCGCAAAAGGACGTAGCGTGTCAGCACTGGACTTCATCATCCCTCAAACCTTCACTTCCGTCGTTAACACTTGCGTAATACGCTGTCAGTCTAAAGTCACATTTTAGATCCATTTGCCACAGTCTTCGCCACCGCATAATGAAGACCAAATATAGTCTCGCAAGCCTGTGCTCATACCAGGAAGGGAATTAGCGAGTTACATCACCGTCATTTACTAACAACCCAACATATGCGTCAGTAGAAACCGACTGAAGGCCGATTCATAATGGACGACAACGGAACGCCTGATAGTGGTGTGTTCGCAGTAAACGAAACGGTCAACGCCACGTCACGTCGCACTTCTCCAGTACTGAACATGAAAGTGAAGTTCAAGCGACCTATCATCTCACTAATGTCGGAATACAGTCTTAGCGTTACGGATAAAGCAATGATGGTAGAATTTATTAATAATTATGGCAACATTCATAATGTAGATTCTTGGGAAATGTAGTATGGTGAATTCTACACACTACAGGCAACTCTGACAATAACAATAGAAAAAGTGCCATACTCGCATCCAAAATAACATTTATTGATACGCATCTAGAAAGGCAGTGCACATCTACCTTTCCCCCTACCTTTACGACTTTTCTTCTTTATAACTGTTAAATGTAAATGAAATCCCTACATGGAACTGACTCTTTCAATGATGAAAGAATTTCATACAAAATAAAAGCTTCACAGGACTCCCATTTTTCGTCCATATATTGTAAAACCCGAAGTCAAAAATCGCTTAGAGATATTGGGCTCTTTCATGGAAAATCATTCGTACGAAATATATCAAGTTGTCATTCAACAGTCGCAATATGTCACGAAAACAAAACAAGCACAGTCAAGTAAAATTTAGAAGACATAAAAGCACAAAATCCACGATGAGACGAGTAAGAGCGGCGAGATTAAGTTAGCAGGCGGCGCCATCTCGTCAACGTCAAAACTTTTTTCCAGGGAAACTCTGACATTGATATTCCGTGTCGTTCCGCTCCGTCGACGGTTGGTGTGAATGCCGGCATTTGAAATGCATTGTGGAATGTTTTGACGTGACGTGACGTGCAGTGTGAATAGAGCCAGAGTTACCGAATAAGACCAGAGAAGTAATCTGCTGTTGAAACTAGGGTCCACGAGAGTGCTGCAATCTGTTTACGTCATTTTGTTCATAAAAATATTTAGAATGACAACTTGTACTCATTACTAACCAATTCTTTTACTTCCAGACATCTCAAAGTAGTTAAAAATTTGAGCGATCTTACTTTCAGATCATTCAGATGTTTCAGCAACATACATGATCAAATCATAACCATTTCGATCCCTTAAAATTTGTGTTGCCAACAAATGCTACTGCTTAAAGTAGGTTAAACCAAGCACTTTTCATTCGTACAGGAAGTTAATGTTAGAGTTTCTTATGCAATTGTATAAGCTATAAAGTGTTGCCCAGGTGCGGATTATCCATTAACCTTTCCACGCTGCTATCCGCATTACTGAACAATGGAGTGGTGTATGCGGGTAGTGAAAGGTGTAGCCTAAGCAGCTGAACGTTTACGTTGCATCACATCAGTTGCGAGACATACTCTGATTCCACGACCAGCCAATACCCTACGCTGTCCCCAAGTTCAAAAGTAACAACTTTACGGTGAATCGTTCACTTGTCCTGCTACGGATATTTTTCAAGGGGAAAGCAGAAATGGCAGGGAGCATGATTTCGTATTAGTAAAATGTACAAGTACTTCGATACATTTCCTTTTTGAATCAATGCTGGTTTGTTCAACGTTTATTCAGTGGGTCCATATCATCTCTGAATTGAGTCATGGAAGGTTTTCAGAATACCCATCTATGCCTACCATAACATCTCACTGAAACTCTCAATCTTTTCCATTCACAATTTATTTAATTTTGACCTGGCAAAAGATGTAAATCAGAGGGAGTTAAAACTGATGAATAGGATGAATGTTTCAGTAAACCAAAAGACTTGCGTGGTATTCCTCTGCTTTTTCCGGAGGCTGGCTTATCCACAGTCATAGACTTGCCGCTGGGAACGATTTCATTTAACCTTTTATGTGCAGTATGACTGTAAGGTAGGTTTGATTAAGCTCTCCACAATAATCTATCCAGTGCAAGACTCTTCATCTCTGCGTAAAACTCCGCTAATTGTGCGTTGATAAGTTAAAATTATGTGCCTGAATAGAATTCGAACCCAGATCCCTACCTTTCACTAACAGTGCGCTACTGATATGCCATTCTAGAATGTCCCATGGACCGACTCAACCTTTCAGCACACATTATCAACATAGCATATACTCCGCATAAAGTAAAAGAATTATCGTAATAATTAGTTCAAAAATGTGTGTGAAATCTTATGGGACTTAACTGCTAAGGTCATCAGTCCCTAAGCTTACACACTGCTTAATCTAAATTATCCTAAGGACAAACACGCACACCCATGCCCGAGGGAGGACTCGAACCTCCGCCGGGACCAGGCGCACAGACCATTACTGCAGCGCCCTAGAACGCTCGGCTAATCCCGCGCGGCAATAATGAGTAGTATTCAATTTTTGTCTTACATACAACGGAACAACGCGTTTCGAGAAACAATGCTCGCATCATCAGGATGAAAACCTCAGCTCATGAGGTTAAAACGCTAAAAATACTACCCACACAATTTCGGCGCTCACAAAATAAAATGAAATAAAAACACATTGGACTGTGTGTCCTCGTCTTACAGTGAAATCGATAATTTCTGTCAGTGGTCGTCCCATCTCGAACGCTATTTTAAAATTTCTCATTTTGAGTATCAGAAAGATGGATGCCTTTTATCACGCATTGTAGGCTTTTACGGATAATAAGAAGGCTACCTTCCGCAGACTTCGTCTGCAACTGCAATTCCAATACATATATCCTGGACACTTGTTTTCAAAAAAGACAGGAACTACAATCCACACAGCAACAAACCTGTGCGATTGACAGTTTGCTATAAAATTCTGGAATAAAAAATAAATAAAAAAAATTAAAAAAACACCACGAAGGAGTTATGCAAATTGGTCACAAATTGATATTCATGCAGGTATGGACGGAAAATGCAAAATTGTAAACTTTGGCGGCCTGTGAATCAATGTGCGACGCTGCAGCGAAATTTCAGCACCCAGCTGGCATGGTTATTAAAAAGGGGACATAAAGTCTGTGAATTTCATTCCGTGTACACAGTTTTACAGTAACTATGCCTCGCACACAGGTACGTGAACAACGTACGCAGATTTCAGCATCTGAGAGGATGTGTAGTTGGGTTCAAAGAGGCCGGTTGGAGTTATCGGCGAATTTCCAGACATTTGAATAGTAGCGATGCCACTATTGGGCAATGTTGGCAGGGTTGGGTGAACAATGGTCGAATACAGCGTCAAGAAGGAAGCAGTCGACCTAGAGAGACGACATAACACGAGGAGCGAGCAATCATCAAATAGGGAATTCATAATTATCATTGATCCGATTTGTAACTGGTGCTTCAGTGACTAAAAGGACCATTAACAGGCGGCCACTACCACTGGTGTCTGTACACCAACAGGCACTTTGCAGTGGTGTCGGGCACATTCGGCCTGGAATCTCATTGACTGGAGCAGAAACGTCTAAAGTCATGGGTCCCGCTTCGAAATGAGCCCCGATCACCAACGAAGACATGTTGGAGACAGCCCAGACAGCGGTGAGATACCACCTCGAATATCGACTGCCATATGGCCCGACAACCAGGAGTAATGAATGGTCTGGGGTGCCATTTCTTTTCATAGCAAGACCTCTTTGGTTGTCATCCGCGGCACCGTTACAGCACAACGGTACGTCGACGATATTCTACGTCCTGCTCTGTTGCCCTTCATTGCAAGCCATCCTGGGGCTTAAATTTCAACATGATAATGCCCGCCCGCACGCGGATAGGGTTTCTAATCCTTGTCTTCGTCTTCGTGCTTGTCAAAACCTACCTTGGCCAGTAAGGTCGCCGATCTCTCCCTAATCGAGAATGTTTGGAGCATTATGAGCAGGGCCCTCCATCCAGCTCGGGATTTTGATCATCTAACGCGCCACGATATCCCTCAGGAGGACATCCAACAACTATCAATTAATACCTAGCCGAATAACTGCTTGCATAAGGGCCACAGGTGGACCATCCCATTACTGACTTGTTCGGTTTGTGAAGCTCTTTCGCTAGAAAACAAATCATCCACATTTTCTGAAATTGTTATTATTTGTTTGTCTGTACATGCAAAAAATGGTTCAAATGGCTCTGAGCACTATGCGACTTAACTTCTGAGGTCATCAGTCGCCTAGAACTTAGAACTAATTAAACCTAACTAACCTAAGGACATCACACACATCCATGCCCGAGGCAGGATTCGAGCCTGCGACCGTAGCGGTCGCTCGGCTCCAGACTGCAGCGCCTAGAACCGCACGGCCGCTCCGGCCGGCCTGTAAATGCACATCCTATCTACCGATTTCCATCCCATTCGGATATTCCTTCGTAGAACGTTTTTTAAGAAAGTATAAGAACATGCATACAATAATATGAAGACTTCTCAGAATTATAGTCGGCTACTCTGTAAGAATCAGTAAATATTTCGGTAGCAACAACCACGTGAAGCACAACCTGACTCCTTTATACGCACGATCAAGGAAGCTACATATACCGGCAGACAGGTGATACAGTCTTCCTTTACATTAGAAAAGGTTTTGATGAGGTCTACACTATCGGTAAATGCGTAACATGAGCACGCACATAATGTCGAATCCGACATGCAATGGGATCATTGATTTCTCATTTCCTAAAACTTTTGATTCGCCTCTGGATGAAGACGCATCTTTGGAAGCAAATGTAACACCCGGCAACCTTCAGCGAACCGTGAAAGGCCTGCTGCTATTAATGAAACACATAAATCACTAAATTGATGGTTTGAGCAGTTATCGGCGATGGAATGCGGACGATGTTGTCATTTTTATAATAATGTTACGTCATAGCTGTTTTGACAGTGATGAGGATTTATTAAGATTAGCGCTTTGTGCGGCAACTGGCAGCTTTCTTTAAATAGAAGCAAATACGTAACGCGCATAAGCAAATGCGAATCCGTGTACTGTTTCAATAGCATCACTATAAATCACTGACACTGCTTAATAACCCCAAAATGAAAATTTTATGTGATACAACAATGAACCCAACTGGAATATGCAAACGCCAACCTACAATTCATTGCACAGGTTCTGGAACGTTATAACTTAATTGAAAATGACCTAGTTTAAAAGACATACGTGTGACTCGTCTTCGAGATCACCCCGTCGATCTGGAATTCATTTTGGTCGAGTTGGCGGAATAAATGGAGAGACTTCGAGAAGAAATTTTCCTGTTTGTGATGAGTCCTAAAAAACGCGCCTTTCTGAGGGAAATAATCCATCAAACAGCTACAATCTCCCCCCTCCCCCGAACTTTCCAAAATGGATCTGCGGATAAAGTTCGGGATGAAAAAACTTGTAGCTGTTTCGTGGATTCTTTTCCTCTACATAATGAGTAAGGTAACTGCGGACCCAAACAGTGCACCCGCCAAGTGAAATTTCATACAGATAAATGTGCCGTCCAACAAATTTTAAAATTTCGGAACATTCTGAGAACTTACTGATCACGTAGAGATGGAGGTGAAACGAGTAAATACAATAATTCAGACTCTTTTTCGCTTGCATTATCGATCAATAAAATGAGACAAGACAAATGCTGTGCACAACTAATACTGGGAAGGGAGTGCCCAACACACATGATATATTCACTCGAGGAGTGGCGATGCTAAGATTTCGATTCCCAACATATTGGTTGGTTAGTTGATTGATTTGGGAGGGGGGGGTGGAGGAGGGGGAGGGGGGACCAAACAGCGAGGTCATCGGCTGTCCCATTCCCACTTATGAAAATCCAGTAGGTTTATACCCACTCCCGTCACAGCCATGTGACTACTGCCTACGCTCGATGTCAGAGTATAATAATCTCTCACAAATGAAAGATGGGAGCACTATCAGTGGAGGATATATGAAGCACATCGGGGGGACAGGAAACAGTGCGGTCGTTGTAATGCGGAGCGATTTATCTGACGTTCAAAAGGACATGATCATTGGCTTCTGGGCCAAGGGTGGCAGCATTTCCGAAACGATTAAGTTTGTAAACTGTTCGCGTGCCTCCTTGGTTAAATTATATACCGTGCAGGGCAAATTGGCGCTTTCCAAAATCGGCGCCGAGGCCAATGTGGTGCACCATGAGCCATAGGTGATAGGGGTGAACGACGGTTGCGGAGACCTGTACGGGCTAACAGGCGTGCAACTGTTGAGCATCTGACTGCCGTTCAGGAAACGTTGCTGCGTATGGGCCTCCGCAGCAGGCGCCTGGTTCATGCACCCATGCTGACTGTTGTTCATTGGCGATGAATGCTGGAATTTGCCCGCCAAAAAACCGGTTCAAATGGCTCTGAGCACTATGGGACTTAACATCTGTGGTCATCAGTCCCCTAGAACTTAGAACTACTTAAACCTAACTAACCTAAGGACATCACACACATCCATGCCCGAGGCAGGATTCGAACCTGCGACCGTGGCGGTCACGTGGTTCCAGACTGAAGCGCCCAGAACCGCACGGCCACACCGGCCGGCTTTTGCCCGCCAATAACGGAACTAGACGTCCAACGAGTAATGACCGGTGGCATTTTCAGATGCATCACGTTCTGTGCTCCACGGGCTAATGGCTTATACGGCGTGAAACGTCTGAAAGCAAGCACCCTGTACCAATCGTCGGAAGAGTACAAGCCGCAGGGCATTCCCTGGGTGATCTCTTCATTCTGGAAGACACAATGGATCAACACAAGTAAGCATCTATCCTTAGGGCTCATGTCCACAACCACATGTAGTTTGTTTTTCCTCGGGACGATGGCATCTACCAGCGGAACAATGCAACGTGTCACACAGCTCGCAGTGTACGTGCATGACTCGAACGAGTTTAACGTACTCGTTGACCACAAAACTCCGCGGATTTAAGCCCAATCTGTGGGACCACCTCGATCGTGCTGTTCGCGCCATGGATCTTCAACCGAGAAACGTAGCGCAACTGGCCACAGCAGTGGAGCCGGTACCTTCCAGAACCTGATTGACTCTCTTTTTGCACGTCTCGCAGCCGTCCGCACAGCAAAAGGTGGTTATTCAGGGTTCCAACAGGTGGTCACATTAATGTGACTGGACAGTGTAGTATTACAGCCACGGTTCACAAAATGTCGATTCTGACAAAACAGAGACAATCTAGCGTCGCATCAAATGATAGCCTATGAAGCAAGCGCAAAATTTAGGATCATTAGGGACTGATGACGTTAAACAGCCGGCAGTTCCGGCAGTCGGGATCCGCTTAGATAACACGCAGCCTGCTCTGGCTGGGAGTCTTGTGGGGGTTCTGAACAGGACCCAATGAGTCACTGCTGCGTCATCTCGCGCAAAGCATCCCGTTAACGTCAGACTTGCTTTTCAGCCCACAATAATTAGTCCGAAGCAGTTTCGGAAACCATTCGTTAACACACGTCTCTGTCCACTGGCAACGTAGCTTCCAAAAATCTAACGCTTACCAAGAATTAAAGGATTTTCAACGAGTCTGGAGACTGAGTCGATAGAACGAATTCCAAAATAAAATGCAAAGCGGTGTTCCCATTAATCTTTAAAAATGTTGGTTGTCTGCAGCTGACATTCTGGTCACCGATTACTGCTGAAGTATATTCCAACAGCCACCACAATTTGTAGTACGAAACGGGACTGTCGTAGAAGAATTCATTGTAGTCTACTGTCATTTTCCCTCACACATTCCTCAAATATCCTCGCACAGTTCGGACCCATTGTGATTAAACAGTGGGCTAAAATTTATAAATCACAGTCCAGCAATCCAGCTCTAATTTTCCGCACTTTACCTTTTGGCGAATGCAGAGAGAGTGCTATAAACTAGGCCGATTCCCACGATTGACGTCGAAGTGATATAACTTTCTGGTCTGTCTTACTTTTCACCAGTCATCAATGGCTTCAAATTAGCGGGCAATTCCGTAAATGACATGGTCAGCGCACAAAGGTTAACGTTCGTAAGGCTTTCGTTGTTCTATGATATAGACACAGGTCTCAAATAAATGAACAGCAGACAAACCAAATGATACGGATTCAAGTGTGTTATAGAAACAACACCCTGAAAGAACTAACGGAGACACTCTTAATACGTTGACTGCCACGAGATGCAGCTCCATTGCTTTACGTGCTGCAATCACCGTGTTAATTAGAAATGAGAATGGTTGTTCGTGACACATACTGAACAGTAGTAATTCCAAATTAGTGCTGACCTTTGTGAAGTCGGCGTGCACTGCAAAGTAACTTCGATACTCTATGACAATGGAACAGAGACACTTTGGATTTAGATAGAACACACAGTTCCCTTTATCTGGCTCGGTGGTTAAATATGTAAGAGTCAGACTGCAGGTCCATTGGCCCGGTGTCCAATCCTCAACCGGTCCTGAGAATTTCTTGCCACTTTCCATCTACAAAACTACTCCATCCACGTTAAATCAGTTCAAGGGTCGGAGGAAGGCAAAGACTTATCACCTACAATAATACGATGCCCAGTAAAGCAGTCTGCTATTCAAATACTCCTTCGTGTTGAAGACCGCTTTACATGTTCAATGGGCGATATCTCAATCTACGAGATAGCGGAAATAGCTGTATCTAACATGCTGGAAAAAGTTATTCAGGGCTGAACGTAACATAACCCCATTCTCTTTCTACTGGAATTAAGTGCCAGCACGGTAAGAAAGGAGAGAGTACGACTTCGGCATCTTCAACTTTCCTGAAACAGCGGCTATTGCTGCGTGCACCGGCAATTCGTAGAACACTACTTTACTACCGAAGAACTGTCAGTAGGTTTTATAACTAGTGAACTCGAATTGAATTACGCAGCGCGACTCCTATCGCGAAAATTGCGCCATTAACGTGGGTCCACTCAAATGAGTTGCCAATACTTGTAATATACGTTTTAAGTGGATAGTATCAAAATTTCGTAGTCTTTATACTTTCGACTGGCACAGTTTCGAGCTGACAACAGATAAATGATATTTGCCATCATTTAAAAACTATAGTTCACACACACCTTCAGGCAAAATGGGCTATGTGGGTGCCATCGTGACAGGTGTCAGTTTTTCAAAGCAGTTTTGCTTTTTCTTCATGCCCTAGGTCACTGGCGTCCAGTACCACGATAGAAAATTAATGGTCAGTATTGTTAATTAATTGGTGTTCATACATGTATACACAGACGAGGGATACAGGGACACTTATGAGGTAACACTGGAAGGAGCCTCATTCCAAAGCAGTCCCTACTGGCTCCAACACTTCTGCGATAGTTGCTTTAGAACTATCGGAGAAATAAAATCGGTCACGTCATTTTCAAAGGAATCATCCCCGCATTTCCCTTACGTTATTTAGAAAAACTACAGCAAACCTAATTTTGGATAAGTGGATGGAGAACTGAACCTTGCTCCTCCCGAATACGCGTCCGAAGTACTAAACACAGTGCCACGTGAATTTGGCATTGCCACGTACATGGGATTTCTGTCACGCCTAGAAATCGTGGTCCACTGTCAAATTTCGTCTCAGTTCAGTATATTCACAAGCAAAATCCAGTCACGACATTCACACAAGTGTACACAGTGAATGAATGAACTCCCTAATTTCGCAGTTTCGCGTGGAATCCATTGCATAAATTGGCTATCAAATTCTAATGGTGAACAATATTCGACAGTCTACAGTTTTCTGATGTTTGTTTGACTAAAAAAGGAAAGACAAAGAAAATATACATCGACCGGCTTTCTCGCCATCTTACAAATACATGAACATGATCCATATGCAGATAGTGCGTAGCAGCTTACGGAACGGCTAGAAGGCTGGGAAACACCAACAGCGGTATTTCAAAATCTTTACGAGACCTGCGTTATTTTACAGGAAGTCTATGTATAAAAGTGAACTGACTGTACTCCAAGAGATACTGCAGACTATTAGCTGCTGTGGAACGTTAAATGCGGAAGTGCTCTACTCATACTAAACGTCGAGAGTTCTATTTCTGTTCGTGCCGCTGAGAGCATCGGACAAACTTCCAAGCACCAGGCAAAAAATAAAACTGACCGGAAGTGTACGTCGTGATTCCTCTTAATAAAGCTTAATCAGATTTTTAACACGTTTGTCGTCTGTTTCATCCTTAAATTGCATTAGCAAGCTAAATTTCCAGGCTTGGAGATCTCCACGTAATGAACCACAGACAAGCCTCGGCGATATCCTGTCCTCCTTTCCATTTTCCCTCTCAGTAAACTTGACAGGCACAATGTTCGACTGTTTCTCGGCATTAAGTTAATGTGTAACTTACACAATAACTGAGTCTAAGGCCATATTTTTATCGCCTGCAGAAGAAGTGACCCCAAAAATTATGTAATCAAGCGAGCTTCTCTAACGTTGTACAGCGAAAACAAAGCGGGATATAACAAAACAAATATATAAGCAATTATAATCGTGTTCGTTACCGGCCGGCCGGTGTGACCGTGCGGTTCTAGGCGCTTCAGTCTGGAACCGCGTGACCGCTACAGTCGCAGGTTCGAATCCTGCCCCGGGCATGGATGTGTGTGATGTTCTTAGGTTAGTTAGGTTTAAGTAGTTCTAAGTTCTAGGGGACTGATGACCACAGCAGTTAAGTCCCATAGTGCTCAGAGCCATTTGAACCATTTTTTTTTTTCGTTCGTTACCACATAATTTTCAAGATTCTCAAGTTTAGGCAAGTCGTCGATCTATCAGATCTGACTTTCCCTTAAACAAAGCTATGCATGTTCTATTACTTTAAATGATCGATGACGCTACGCCACAGTTTAGAGCGGCTGAAATTGTACAAGAAACAGTTGGTCCACGAAGAACTGCCAGCAAAGTCGTCGTGGGTGGAAGCCACTGGCAAGCCGCCCCGACTGCAACCACGCAGTATTCAAATAACGTAAGCTAAGTCACGACTAAATTATTCACTGCTGCAGATACCACGGCCACGCTTCTTGGTACTTCATTACTACTATTGGTGCAAACGTTCCCCGGCTGTTAGATAAAGGCGTCAGTTTGAGACAAGAAACATGAATTCAAATGTATCTGTTTCCGTTTCTTGAAACCTTCCATCATTAAGCTAAGTGTTTGAGAGTCATTTTCATAGGCATTCACATCAAACAGCATATCCTCGGCACCTTTTTGTGTAGAATTCAAATATGGGTGGGAACGAAATGTCTACTGTGAATTTTCACTGGGATGGTTCGGAGCACAGGCTAATATCTACATCTACACACATTCTCCGTAAGCTAATCCACAGTGCATAGCAGAGAGTACTTTGCACCAAAGTTGATTCCCTTCCCTGTTCAACTCGTAAATGAAACAAGAGGAAAAAATGCCTACAAGGTCTGTGCGAACTCTAATCTCCTTTATCTTTTGCTTACTCTCGTTTCACGTGTTGTGCGTTACAAGCTGCAAAATCTTTCCGCAGTCTTTCGCAAATGCTGATTCTCTAAACTTTAGCGAAAGCGATTCATGTAGAAAATATCTTCTCATTTAACCAGGCACGGTATACTTTAACCACGACGGCACTAACATTTTATAAACTTAGCCGTTCCGGAAATGCTTCCACCCTTGGCCCGAAAGCCAATGATTGTGCCCTTTTTGACGTCAGATAAATCACTCCGTTGCCGGATTGCGACAACTATGCACAGTTTTCCGCCTGCTCCCGACACGTTTTATATACCCTCCACTGCTAGTCCTGCCACCTGCCGTCTGAATGAGTACTGCACGTTGAAGTCAAACACAGACGGTGGTCACATTAATGTGATTAGACCGTGTAAGTGCTACCATGCTCGTTGCAGATCATGTCGCTTTTATGCTCTACAAAATTTTACAAAACAACACAAACTTCGCCTCACGTTTTCATACAGAATTTAGGAAACGAACCACCAGAAGCTTCTCACAAACGCCCACTATTAACCCTTACGCGTCTCTTTAGCGGCCAATAAAACACACACACACACACCAAACACGAACTTACACAATGAAAACACACACACGACCCCCATCCCTCATCTTCATGAAATTCCCAAGTGCATTCGGAAGTCAGACGACCACAGCCTGGTACCATAGCCTCGTCGCTTTTATGCAACGTATTGCCATTCATTTAAATGCGCTCAAAAGTAATGAAACAATGTGCACCTCTTATGAGATATACTGTTGAAAATACTAGCCCCACCACAATTCATTTGTCACAGCTTGCGTGTTAATATCAGTGCAGAACAAAAACTTGTCAGACTCCAACTCCTCGTTGCCCACAGCACCACCGCGCTTGATAATTTTTCAGAACCAACAATGTTGGCGCATAACCTCTGTTTCAGATTCAGGCAATGTCTTGCAAACTACATAATAACCAAACTTACATTATAATTAATATTTCCACTGTTTACATGTGGGAGGAGACACGTGCCTTGGAAGTTGAAGAGTCAACTTTAAAATGCAAGTAGCCTGGCTGCAGTGTAGGCAACGACTACCGATCCCAACATGCGACATCGACGAATAGACCGTCATCGATTTTTTTTCCGTAAAATTAATTTGCCACCTGACCCGAAACCCGGAATTTTATCTTCGATTTGGGTACAGTCGACAGACAGCTAACTTCAACTCGTCTTATATTTTTTAATACTCCATCCGCCTGTAGCACCATATCAGTAGGCTTTGGATGGAACAGACTGTAATCTGAAGCAAAGATCAGCCATGTAACTACACAGGTATCAAAAGTTATTCTGAAACGAATACACTGTTCTGTATATTTTTCTGAGGTATTATTTGCTCATACATATGTTTACACTATCATTAATGCCATAATGCTGTGATAGTGGTTCAAATGGTTCAATTGGCTCTGAGCACTATGGGACTTAACATCTGAGGTCATCAGTCCCCTAGACTTAGAACTACTTAAACCTAACTAACCTAAGGACATCACACACATCCATGCCAGAGGCAGGATTCGAACCTACGACCGTAGCAGCAGCGCGGTTCCGGACTGAAGCGCCTAGAACCGCTCGGCCACAACGGCCGGCGCTGTGATAGTGAATAACAGAAAATTTGTCATCATGTTTGTGGTTTACGAAACCCAACAGCGGATTTTTTTTTTTTGTACTGTCTGATTCATACACAAAACATCAATAAAACTGTATTGTGTTACAGCAGGATATACGAGGTGTGGCTAGAAAAAAACCGGACTAGTACTGGTGAAACAATAAAACGAATGCAATAAGGCTGAAAGTCGCGTGGCCTGTCACGTGACTCTCGCTCCGCCTACTGCTCGAGTTTCATCTGCCTCCTGCACTCAGTCTGCCCGTGGCGTCTGTTTTAAGTAGTTGACGTTTTGTCTGTGCGTCGGAAAATGTTGAGTGTACAGAAAGAACAGCGTGTTAACATCAAATTTTGTTTCAAACTAGGAAAATCTGCAAGTGAAACGTTTGTAATGTTACAACAAGTGTACGGCGATGATTGTTTATCGCGAACACAAGTGTTTGAGTGGTTTAAACGATTTAAAGATGGCCGCGAAGACACCAGTGATGACACTCGCACTGGCAGACCATTGTCAGCAAAAACTGATGCAAACATTGAAAAAATCGGTAAACTTGTTCGACAAGATCGCCGTTTAACAATCAGAGCAGTGTCTGAGTTAACAGGAGTTGACAAGGAAAGTGTCGAACAAGTTTACCGATTTTTTCAATGTTTGCATCAGTTTTTGCTGACAATGGTCTGCCAGTGCGAGTGTCATCACTGGTGTCTTCGCGGCCATCTTTAAATCGTTTAAACCACTCAAACACTTGTGTTCGCGATAAACAATCATCGCCGTACACTTGTTGTAACATTACAAACGTTTCACTTGCAGATTTTCCTAGTTTGAAACAAAATTTGATGTTAACACGCTGTTCTTTCTGTACACTCAACATTTTCCGACGCACAGACAAAACGTCAACTACTTAAAACAGACGCCACGGGCAGACTGAGTGCAGGAGGCAGATGAAACTCGAGCAGTAGGCGGAGCGAGAGTCACGTGACAGGCCACGCGACTTTCAGCCTTATTGCATTCGTTTTATTGTTTCACCAGTGCTAGTCCGGTTTTTTTCTAGCCACACCTCGTACATTACGAACCTTTCTGATAACACTGCATTAAGCATAGCAGTCATGGCTCTAATATAGTTTCAACGACACAGTGCTTTACTATACACGGTTCTAAATGCAGATCGTATGCCGTTAACATTCCTCCACCTACGAATCAGTTCACACACCCAGTTACAAAGAAATCCTAAGTCTAACGCGGGTACGCACCCACCACGGTGCAATCGACTAACTGATTGATTTAAAAAGATAGTAATTTTTATGTTACTGGAAACTATTAATTTCCACTTAAAGATATTTGCTGCCTGCGAACAGTTTTTAACTGTCGAGAAGTACCACCGATGTTCGTGCTTTTGGTGCTTCACGAGGAGCCAATGATTTGAAAATGAAGGGAAAACGCCTATTATTCACATTTGCTTTGGCAAGTAATTAGGATTAGCTTTTGACACGTCAAGATTGTCTTTGAAAAGTACACCACAATCACATCCTGCACTACTGTACAGACGGCCAAATACACTGTCCTGTCACATGACCACCTGGCAAAAGGTTGCATAACCACCTTTTGCAGCGCAGACATGTAGGAAGAGTGTCAAAGAGGTTTTGGAACGTACCGACGGGGATGTGGAGGCATGCCAACTCCACTGCCGTGGCCGGCTGCGCTTTGTTTCACGGTTGACGATCCAAGGCGCGAACAGCCCAAGGGAGGTGGTCCCACAGATTTTCGACTGGGTCAAAATCAGTGGGGATTGCTGGCCGTATGAGAACAGAAAACTCATACCGGTGCTCTTCGAACCATACACGCACACTGCGAGCTGTCAGACACGTTGCATTGTCCTGCTGGTAGGTGCCATTGCCCTGAGGAAAAACAAGCTGCGTGTAGGGGTGGACATGGTCCCCAAGGATAGATGCTTACTTGTGTTGATCCACTGTCATTTCCAGAATAACAAGATCACCCAGGGAATGCCACGAAAACATTCCCCAGGCGCCGGCCGGAGTAGCCGAGCGGTTCTAGGCGCTTCAATCTGGAACCGCGCGACCGCTACGGTCGCACGTTCGAATCCTGCCTCGGTTATGGATGTGTGTGATGTCCTTAGGTTAGTTAGGTTTAAGTAGTTCAAAGTTCTAGGGGACTGATGACCTCAGCTGTTAAGTCCCATAGTGCTCAGAGCCAGTTGAACCATTTGAACATTCCCCAGGCCATAATCTCAATCTTCCGGCCTGGGCCCTTAAGACGAATTTTTCAGAGCCGTACATGCCAACATCCGCCTGTCTGAAGGAGCATAAAACATGGTATTGGCGCGCAAATTCCAGCCTTCGTCACCGATGAACAACAGTCAACATGGGTGTATGAGAACCAGGCACCTGCTGCGGAGGCCCATAAGCTGCAACGTTCGTTGAACGGTCGTTAAGCAGGCACTGTTGGTAGCCCCTTGATTCATCTGGGCGGTCAGTTGCTCAATGGCTGCAAGTCTATTCGTCCGTACGCATGTTCACAGCCGTTGTTCGACCCTGCAATCTACTGCCCGTGGTGCAGCAGTTGCCTCGGCGCCAGTTTTGGACAGGGGCATTTTGTCATGCTCGGTACGCTTTAACCACGGTAGCACACTAACAGTTTACAAACTTCGCCGTTCCGAAAATACTTCCACTCTTGGCCCGAAGGCCAATGATCATGCTAATGATAATGATGAATGAAAACGACGTCAGCTGAATTTTTACACATTTATTGTGTTGCGGCCGGTTTCGTTTCTTTGAACATCTTCAGCTTGCCGAGTTGTGCTGTAGTCAAGACACAGATGGTCTGGTTGTAGTATGTAAAACGCAACATCCAAGAACACTTTCGTGAACATTCTGCCGAACGCTTGGCGGAAGTGTGACGAGCCGATACGTTATGCTGTGTACAGTAAACTCACGCCGTTTTGGACGTTAGATAAATCGCTCCGTTTCCGCATTACGGCAACAACTGCACTGTATTCCGCGCCCTTCTAAATCCTCCCCCCCCCCCCCCGCCCCCACCCCTCTCGGTACGCTTTATACAGGGTGAAAAGTATTTAAACCGACAAACTCTGGGAGGTTGTAGGGGACATCGAAACAAATATTTTTCCCTAATGTCATTTTTTCCTATGAGGATTATTTAAACCGGTGGAGGCCGTATTACGCTCTTCAGTTCTTAGAGGGCGTATTACGCTCTTCAGTTGTAGGCAACTTCTGTCCACCAGTGTAGTAGTGCATTGTCTCTGTTTACTAATGGAGCGATACACCTGGAGTGAGTACATTGATATGGTTGGTGCGTACTACGTAGCGCACCACAACGGACGAGCTGCACAGCGGGTTTATCAACTACCCGCTCCCTACAAGACAACGCATGTGGTTCCAACATGACGGGGCGCCGGTACTTTTCAGTCGTCGTGTGCGTCGATTCCTGGACCGACGGTTCCCAGAAACATGGACTGGCAGAGGTGGTTCTGTGCCATGGCCTGCTCGATCCCCAGATATGTCCCCTATGGACTTTTTTGTGTGGGGAGAGATGCGCAACCTTGTTTACGCAACTCCTGTTGCATCAGAAGATGATTTGGTTGCGCAGATAGTAGCAGCAGCAGGAACAATTCAGGATACTCCTGGGGTTTTTGCCCGTGTCAGAACATGATCCGACGGTGTAACACTTGTTTACTTGTCAATGGAGGCATATTTGAAAATCTACTGTAATTGAAATTGGGTTGTGTTAATGTGTTGTCTCTTGGTCATAAAAAAATGGAAAAGTGTTTGTTGGCTAAATGGCTGTGAGCACTATGGGACTCAACATCTTAGGTCATAAGTCCCCTAGAACTTAGAACTACTTAAACCTAACTAACCTAAGGACATCACACACACCCATGCCCGAGGCAGGATTCGAACCTGCGACCGTAGCAGCCCCGCGGTTCCGGACTGCAACGCCAGAACCGCACGGCCACCGCGGCCGGCAAGTGTTTGTTGGTTTAATTAATTTGCCGCCAGAGAAATCTTCCTCCACCGGTTTAACTACTCCTCAAACGAAAAAATGACATTAGGGAAAAATACTTGTTTTGATGTCCCCTACAACCTCCCAGAATTTGTCGGTTTAAATACTTTTCACCCTGTATACCTTCCACTGCCAGTGCTGCAAAATGCTGTGTGTGCTGTTATTGTACGTTGACGTCGCACATAGGCGGTGTTCACATTAACGTGACTGGACTGCGTATATCTAATTCTTCGTATCATCTGGTCGACTAAACATTTGTATTTCAACTCTCTTGCATATGTTCCTCATATAATTATTTCCAAAGACTTACACAACAGTATAAGAACAACTCAACAAAAGTGATGTCGATATCTATTTTGATTCTGCTTGTTACATTCTCTCGCTGGTTCAGATTTTTTGAAAACTAAACACTAATCTCAGTCATTTTGTAACCAGGAGCTGCCGGCCGTGGTGGCCGAGCGGTTCTAGGCGCTACAGTCTGGAACCCCGCGACCGTTACGGTCGCAGGTTCCAATCCTGCCTCGGGCATGGATGTGTGTGATGTCCTTAGGTTAGTTAGGTTTAAATAGTTCCAAGTTCCAGGGGACTGATGACCTCAGATGTTAAGTCCCATAGTGCTCAGAGCCATTTGAACCAAGCCATTCTTGTGCCAAGGCAGCTGAAAATGACGATGGTTTTAAACTGTTACTAGCACATCAACAAAAGCAAAACGAGGATAATGGAATGTAGTCGAATTAAGTCGGGTGATGTTGAGGGTATTAGATTAGGAAATGAGACACTTAAAGTAGTAAAGGAGTTTTGCTATTTGGGGAGCAAAATAACTCAAAAAATGGTTCAAATGGCTCTGAGCACTATGGGACTTAACATCTATGGTCATCAAAAAATGGTTCAAATGGCTCTGAGCACTATGGGACTCAACTGCTGAGGTCATTAGTCCCCTAGAACTTAGAACTAGTTAAACCTAACTAACCTAAGGACATCACAAACAGCCAAGCCCGAGGCAGGATTCGAACCTGCGACCGTAGCGGTCTTGCGGTTCCAGACTGCAGCGCCTTTAACCGCACGGCCACTTCGGCCGGCTATGGTCATCAGTCCCCTAGAAGTTAGAACTACTTAAACCTAACTAACCTAAGGACATCACACAACACCCAGTCATCACGAGGCAGAGAAAATCCCTGACCAGCAAAATAACTGATGATGGTCGAAGTAGAGAGGATATAAAATGTAGACTGGCAATGGCAAGGAAAGCGTTTCTGAAGAAGAGAAATTTGTTAACATCGAGTATAGATTTAAGTGTCAGGAAGTCATTTCTGAAAGTATTTGTATGGAGTGTAGCCATGTATGGAAGTGAAACATGGACGGTAAATAGTTTGGACAAGAAGAGAATAGAAGCTTTCGAAATGTGGTGCTACAGAAGAATGCTGAAGATTAGATGGGTAGATCACATAACTAATGAGGAGGTACTAAATAGGATTGGGGAGAAGAGGAGTTTGTGGCACAACTTGACCAGAAGAAGGGATCGGTTGGTAGGACATGTTCTGAGGCATCAAGGGATCACCAATTTAGTATTGGAGGACAGCGTGGAGGGTAAAAATCGTAGGGGGAGACCAAGAGATGAATACACTAAGCAGATTCAGAAGGATGTAGGTTGCAGTAGGTACTGGGAGATGAAGAAGCTTGCACAGGATAGAGTAGCATGGAGAGCTGCATCAAACCAGTCTCAGGACTGAAGACCACAACAACAACAACAACAGCATATTGGATCATTTACCGACAGTTTTTTTGCACGTTGTCACTCGGTCACTACAAAGCGCTAACTGAAGGCAGCGGAAAATTGCAACGGGCACCTGTCTGGTAGACAGTGGGCAGGTTTGCCACCCAGAGAGCACTTCACAGGCCACACGAAAGACACGGTCGCGGAAACGGATTAGGCGCAGGTCTCTTGGGTACAGCTACGTCGGTCGCTCTACCCGGGCCCTGCAAGATTCCAAGAATGTCAACATACTTGAAGTTTACAACTAACATTGCAACATACGTACTGAGCAGATGCCATGCTCATTATCCGCAGATGACCCGCGGATATCCGCGCCGGTCGCGATTTTATGCGCAAAGTAACAAATACCGCGGATATATCCGCGGATATCCGCACCCGCGCAGACCTCTACCCATAGTGCTCAGAGCCATTTGAACCATTTTTTTTTAACCAGGAGCTATTAGTTTCAGTTAGTTTTTCAAGCGAGTTTCACTCCGATATCGCAAACTGCTTTTTGGTGAGGCAATGTGGCACAAAATGGGCGCAGTAGTCCACGCAGATTAATGTGAAGCTACATTCTACCAAGGTCAGACTGCGCAGTCGTTCGTCAAAATAAACACGACTCGCTGTGGTTGCTGCCGTCACTGTACGCGAAATTTTGAATCGCTCAGGCGTTTTGACAAAGCATGATCGCAGCAAAGGAGTATGGGGCATGTTATTACAACATTTCGTAATCTGAAGATAACGGTTGAGAGGTCGTAATCGATGTGGTGTAAAACAGTTTGGTGATTGTGTGTGTTTACGACTTCTTTTTTTTATCAATCACTGTGATCTGCATTACGACACAATGTGGTACACTGCGAAAAACATTTTCTGTTTTATACAACTAACAAATAACCCGTGTGTGTGTGTGTGTGTGTGTGTGTGTGGTGCACGCGCAAAAAGAGCAGGAAGCTGGATCGACCCGCTGGGCGGCGTTGTGTTACGCCATGAATCGAGCCGTTTTTTGTTGCGGCCCTCATGGGCGGGTTATGCAAGTCCGTTAGCTCAGCGCCCCTGGTAGCCACGCCACATACTCCCGCCAAGTCGGATAATCCGCCCATAAGCAGCACGGATATTTGCAAATAAGTTCGTTGTGATACGGTACAAATAAGAAACAAACGAAGCTCAAAATTGTTTCCTAAACACAACACTAACAAGGGAACCTCCCCATCGCACCCCCCTCAGATTTAGTTATAAGTTGGCACAGTGGATATGCCTTGAAAAACTGAACACAGATTAATCGAGAAAACAGGAAGCAGTTGTGTGGAACTATGAAAAAAATAAGCAAAATATACAAACTGAGTAGTCCATGCGGAAGATAGGCAACATCAAGGAGAGTGTGAGCTCAGGAGCGCCGTGGTCCCGTGGTTAGCGTGAGCAGCTGCGGAACGAGACGTCCTTGGTTCAAGTCTTCCCTCGAGTGAAAAGTTTAATTTTTTATTTTCAGACAATTATCAAAGTTTAGGCACTCACATTTAATCAACTTCGCTCTCCAAAATTCCAGGACATGTTCAGATTTGCGTGGACATATGCAGGATTTGACGGTCTACACACGGAAAAATTTGAAAACGTTAAAAACATATATTTTGACAGAGCACAGGGAAAACTGTGCGATTGTGAAACTGTTGCATTCATTTGTTGCAGTTTATGTGGCAAACTCTTATGTTTTTATCACTTTTTTGGGAGTGATTATCACATCCACAACAAAACCTAAATCGGGCAAGATAGAAGAATGTTTTTACCCATTCGTCAAGTGTACAAGTTAGGTGGGTCGACAACATATTCCTCTCATGTGACGCACATGCCGTCACCAGTGTCGTATAGAATATATCAGACGTGTTTTCCTGTGGAGGAATCGGTTGACCTATTACCTTGCGATCAAATGTTTTCGGTTTCGGTTTTGGAGAGGAAAGGCCCTTTGTCTACTAATCGCACGGTTTTGCGGTGCGGTCGCAAAACACAAACACTAAACTTGTTGCAGTGAACAGAGACACCAATGAGGAACGGACAGATCATAACTTTGCGAAAATAAAGAAAGTAAACTTTTCACTCGAGGGAAGACTGAAACTAAGGACCTCTCGTTCCGCAGCTGCTCACGCTAACCACGGGACCACGGCGCTCCTGAGCTCACACTATCCTTGATGTTGCCAATATTGCGCATGGACTACTCAGTTTGTATATTTTGCTTATGTTTTTCATAATTCCACACAACTTCTTCCTGTTTTCTCGATTGATCTGTGTTCAGTTTTTCAAGGCCTATCCACTGTGCCAACTTATAACTAAATCTGAGGGGGCGTGGGGGGGGGGGGGGGTGCGATGGGGAGGTTCCCTTGTAAGCCAGGAAGATTATGAGGCAGTCAACAGTGACAATATGCCAAGACGGATCTAGTGAAACTTCGCAGTCCGAGCATGTAATTTCTCCGTGTTCCAATAATGCTTTGGCGGTGATTAACGTGCTGCACAATTACCCTACAGTTGAATGCTGATAAGCTGTGACGCCCAAGTGCGATTAGTCACTCAAATTCTTCTCCATCAGTCAAAACTTACATCGAATAGTCAGAGGGGCCGATAATTTAAGTCATACTGTGGGTAAATAACTGTCCGTTGAGCTACTCCCTTAGCTGCCCAGAAACAGTAAACGCACACTGCTATGTGACAGACACATCGAATATCCTGCGCTATGAGAACCTGCAACATCCTAAAATAAATGGACCGTAGTTCGATATGATCACATCTACTTGCTTATATGCCTTTTCCCAGTGATGAACTATGATGACGAGTGACATTATTGTGACCATCTCCTATTTACGACGACTGCAGCGACAATTTAGTTGCATCTATGGTATATCATATCAGTAACGTTACATATTTTGCATATTTTCATTCAATAATGTCATGGAATAATATTCTGGGGTAACACGTCTTTAAGAAAGTCTTCATTGTAAGAATAATATGCGGTGCCCACCTATGATCATCTTGCAGATATCTGTTTAAGGTTCAAATGGCTCTGAGCACTATGGGACTTAGCTTCTGAGGTCATCAGTCCCCGAGAACGAACTTCTTAAACCTAACTAACCTAAGGACATCACACACATCCATGCCCGAGGCAGGATTCGAACCTGCGACCGTAGCGGTCGCGCGGTTCCAGACTGTAGCGCCTAGAACCGCTCGGCCACCCCGGCTGGCTCTGTTTAAGGAGTTGGGCATTCTTACTACTGCTTCACAGTATATTTAGTCCCTCATGAGGTTTGTCGTAAATAATCCACTGCAGTTCAAAAGGAAAAAGGAAGAAAACAACGCTCCTGTGAAACGCAACTCGCCCTTTTTTCACATGATATCTTGCGAACCATGGATGAAGGATATCAGACGGATGCCATATTCCTTGACTTCCGGAAAGCGTTTTACTCGGTGCCCCCTGCAGACTCCTAACTAAGGTAAGAGCATATGGGATTGGTTCCCAAATATGTGAGTGGCTCGAAGACTTCTTAAGTAATAGAACCCAGTACGTTGTCCTCGATGGTGAGTGTTCAACGGAGGAGAGGGTATCATCTGGAGTGCCCCAGGGAAATGTGATAGGTCCGCTGTTGTTTTCTATCTGCATAAATGATCTTTTGGGTAGGGTGGATAGCAATGTGCGACTGTTTGCTGATGATGCTGTGGTGTACGGGAAGGTGTCGTCGTTGAGTGACTGTAGGAGGATACAAGATGACTTGGACAGGATTTGTGATTGGTGTAAAGAATGGCAAAATGGTTCAAATGGCTCTGAGCACTATGGGACTCAACTGCTGTGGTCATAAGTCGCCTAGAACTTAGAACTACTTAAACCTAACTAACCTAAGGACAGCACACAACACCCAGCCATCACGAGGCAGAGAAAATCCCTGACCCCGCCGGGAATCGAACCCGGGAACCCGGGCGTGGGAAGCGAGAACGCTACCGCACGACCACGAGATGCGGGCAAAAGAATGGCAGCTAACTCTAAATATAGATAAATGTAAATTAATGCAGACGAATAGGAAAAAGAATCCCGTAATATTTGAATACTCCATTAGTAGTGTAGCGCTTGACACATTCACGCTGATTAAATATTTGGGCGTAACACTGCAGAGCGATATGAAGTGGGACAAGCATGTAATGGCAGTTGTGGGGAAGGCGGATAGTTGTCTTCGGTTCACTGGTAGAATTTTGGGAAGATGGAGTTCATCTGTAAAGGAGACCGCTTATAAAACACTAATACGACCTATTCTTGAGTACTGCTCGAGCGTTTGGGGTCCCTATCAGGTCGGAATGAGGGAGGACATAGAAGCAATTCAGACATAGAAGCAATTCAGAGGCGGGCTGCTAGATTTGTTACTGGTAGGTTTGATCATCACGCGAGTGTTACGGAAATGCTTCAGGAACTCGGGTGGAAGTCTCTGGAGGAAAGGAGGTGTTCTTTTCGTGAATCGCTACTGAGGAAATTTAGAGAACCAGCATTTGAGGCTGACTGCAGTACAGTTTTACTGCCGCCAACTTATATTTCCCGGAAAGACCACAAAGATAAGAGAGATTAGGGCTCGTACAGAGGCATATAGGCAGTCATTTTTCCCTCGTTCTGTTTGGGAGTGGAACAGGGAGAGAAGATGCTGGTTGTGGTACGAGGTACCCTCCGCCACGCACCGTATGGTGGATTGCGGAGTATGTATGTAGATGTAGATGTAGAACAATAATCTACATAATTACAATACTAGGAGGAAAAATGACATTCCTTACTCCACATTAAGGTGGTCTTCATCACAAAAAGAGGCGCACAATGCTGAGACCAAAATTTTTGATCGCTTACCCAGAAACATAAAGTATCTAACACAGTAACATAAAATGTCTAATAGCACAGTAAAATTTGAAAACGAACTGTATTCTACAGAAGAATTTCTATTATTGTATTGCGTACGAGGGTGGTTCGATAAGACTGGTAAATTTCCACGAAAAAATGGAACTTTTGTGATTGAAAATGGAGGAAACCAAGTTTCGTGCTGTTATTAAACATTTTCACTTGAAGGGCTGGACTACTGCAAAAATCAAAACAGCACTGGATGAAGTCCACGCAAACTTTGCACCATTACTGAAGACCATTTACTTTCGGATTAACGAATTTAAACGTGGTCGGACAAGCACCAAAGAAGAAGCACGTTCCAGCCGGCCAACTGAGGTCACGACAAAGGGATCTATTGACAACATCCATGATATTATAATGCAGTACCGCCGAATAAAAATCCTTCATACTGTTCAGAGCGTAGGCATCTCAAATGAGCCAGTGCATAATATCCTGTACGGAGGGCTGACTATGAAGAATTCGTGTCAAGGTGGGTGCTGTGATTTCTCACAGTCGAGCAAAAGCGCATCACGCAAATAACTGCACAATGTCTGGCTATGTTTAAGCGCAATTCGCAAGACTTCTTGCACCAATTTGTGACTTTTGATTAAACCTGGATTCATCATTACACACCTAAGTCCAAAGGGCAGCATGGAAGAAGGCAAAGGCCATTTTGTCCGCTAGTAAGACGTTTTCGGGATTCCCAAGGAATAAACCTCAAAGATTACCTCGAAAAAGGAAGAACAATAATTGGACTCTAACATGCTTCATTGTTGGATCGGTTGACACTTGCGTTGGCTGAAAAAGACCAAGGTTGGCACGCAAAAAGTGCTCTTTCACCAGGGTAATGCACCACTCCACCCATCAGCAATAACAATGGCGAAAGTGCATGAATTGGACTTTGAATTGGGTCCTCGTCCACCCTATTCATCAGACTTAGCCCCAAGTGACTTCCTCCTGTACCCTAACTTCGAACTTTGGCTTGCTGGGAGGAAATTTTTCATCAAATGAGGAAGTTATAGTTCCAGTCAACGAGTATTTTGCAGAAATTGACAGGACCTATTTTTCTGATGGGATGAAAAAACTGGTAGATTGCTGGACCAAGTACATATACTTCAAAGGAGACTAATTCGAGAAGTGAGGTGAGTTGTTTACGAAACAAACATGTTTCCTTACGTTTTACCACTTATCAAACCAACCTCTAAAAGGCGGTGGGTAAGAATTAGTAACACGCATCTGCATATTAAAAAAAACTTAGACATATTCAGCTTGTAGCTATATTTACAAATTAATTTGCCATATGAACGTAAAATAACCGTTCCATATTATTACGATTTGTCAAGAAAATGATCCACGGAATATGACACTAACTACGTGGCGGAGTCCATTATAATAAGAAAAGCAAGGCTCGCATAGGTCTTACAGTCATTTTTCCCTGAGCAAATACGCGAATGGATTAGGGTCGATAATCACTAATATTTGTACGAAGCATCTTCCATCTCTAACTGCACAATGGATTGTGTTTATATGAGGTGAAGGATGCAATTGATACGAGATGGAAAAACAACCGGCAAAGGGGAAAGTGACAGTGTTTTTGAAATGGCGACATTAGTAAACTGTTCGCGGCAGACGTCGTGTCTGCACTCTTGTTAAGAACGGTTTATCGACGGAGACGGTGGACTGTTATTGATGGGCGATAAGCGACCTTCAATAACCCACGGTATTTGCTTCACAGAACTGACTCATGACTGCGTGTTTCGCGAGAAACATTGAACAACAAACACTGTGCAGCTATTACTGGAAGAACACGAAGAGTTGGGAAAGGAGGGGGAGGGGTATCTGGGCGACGTCCCCGTAGCAGTCTGAAGTACAATACTACTACACCACGTGGAACACACTCGTAATCAATATGGTTACGTGCACGTACTCCACTGCTCCCAAGATTTTCCAAATCTATGCCCAATGGAACACCTCACTAGATCGATGAATCACAAAACAAAAACTAATGTTTCGACCGACTTGCAGCGGTCTCCTCAGGCAGACGACAAGGCATACTACACCTTCATACAACCAATTTTATCTCTCAGGCGTACGCTACTCTCTAATCACTTTGGTCCTCTTAGTTATCCTGCGTAACATTCACTTGAAAACGTTACCCTTTCTAGGTAGGACTAATAGGGGGGAGGGAGGCGGAGGGAGGGGGAGGGGGAGAGAGAAAATGGCTCTGAGCACTATGGGACTTAACATCTGTCATCAGTCCCCTAGAACTTAGAACTACTTAAACCTAACTAACCTGAAGACATCTCACACAACCGTGCCTGAGGCAGGATTCGAACCTGCGACCGTAGCGGTCACGCGGTTCCAGACTGAAGCGCCTAGAACCGCTCGGCCACAGTGGCCGGCGGCAGCTATTACATTTTACGGATTAGACACGGACTTCGCAAACATTTGTTTCTGTCACAGGAGTCTAAATCCAGTCGCGATTTCCGGAGTACTCACCAAAAGCCTTACAGTTCTAACATAGAGCTTTTGTGTCAACCAGGATAACGTATCTAAGAAACGGCACAACAAAATAAATATTATTTGAGGTATTCGCACAGACAGTAAGCGAATCAAGAGCTGTGTAAACAAAAAATAAACACGAACAATGCCAGCATTTAGCAGAGTAAATACAACGGCTGCCATTCTATGTTCTGGAAAGTAAAAAAAAGGCTTCGTGTTTACTGTCTGGTTCTTATTCATGTCTCCAAAAGCGGCAGCATAGGAGTACACACACACACACACACACACACACACACACACACACACACCTCTGGACGGAGTACGTAAAAGGAATACTATTCATTCCACAAGAATCACGTCACAACCCACCAAGCCCTGCGAGAAAGAAGTCTTCATACAAAAATGGCTCTGAGCACTATGGGACTCAACTGCTGTGGTCATCAGTCCCTAGAACTTAGAACTACTTAAACCTAACTAACCTAAGGACATCACACACATCCATGCCCGAGGCAGGATTCGAACCTGCGACCGCAGCAGGCGCACGGTTCCGGACTGCGCGCCTAGAACCGCGAGACCACCGCGGCCGGCAGTCTTCATACACGCGCCCAGAAATAGCGAATTAGGCTCCATTACGGCGTTTCACAGTTACACGCCCGGCTCGTAATAGCAGCGCAATGGCAGGGTGGATAAAAACGTGTTTATCGATGTCACTTTTGCAAAATTTCCATACAGCAAGAATCAAATCGGAAACGGTACACGAGCACCATAAAAAATCGGAAGTGGCTTGGTGTGTCAATTTTCGGTAAAAATAAAATTGCATTGAAATGTATTTGCAATGATCGTAGTGCGTTTGAGATCCAAGTGCGTTCATCGTGAATGCTACCAAACATCGTTTTTATTTGAATCCTATCGTCGACTTTCCTAAACCGAACACTTTGTGAGACTCGGTAAACTACGCACACCACGAGCGCAGATGGTTTGGAGCCAGAGTTGCCGTAACGGCGCAGTTGTCCGTTGCGGCTGCTGACTGATCTATACCAAGCCGATCATAAAATCTGCTGCGCGCCTGCAGCTTTTTGTCCATTCTTCGCAGTGCGGCGCGTGAGCTGCCGGCGACTCACCCTGCAACCTACAAGCTAACGGCCAACACAACCCCTCCGCCATACCACATTCACCTGCGAATGAGGGGGAAAAGAAGCACCGAAGCATGGGATACCTCACAAGCTGTTCTGAATTGCAAGCCCAGGCTGCTCAGGACAGGAACTAGAGCGTTGCTGCATCAACATTCGGATGGGGTTCCTCTAATGATCAATAACCGACTGTAACAACGGCTAAATATCTTTCTTTCGCTGTCTAAATTATCAAACGACGTTAGTAAATTTTGTCAGAGACTTAAAGAAACTTCCAATAGTAAAATAATCACAGGGGACTCATTTTGGCATAAAAAATTTATCTGCATGGAGTGATCAAAACTGTGTCGCTAAGAATTTCAACTGAGTCAATCTGTGAGCAAAAGAGATGTAATTACATACTCTCCTCGTATGCAAAGTCTTCGTCTCTTAGATACGCAAAAGTTTAATTTTACATATTCAAAACTTCAGAAAGTGCCAACAGGATCTTCATATTCCCTCACTGCTAAACACAAACATTTATTTCCTCTCGTGTGCAGCACTAACAATCCCACACGTGATTTTTAAAAGTTCCTTTCATAAGATAACTCTATCACGAGCATACCCGTTAACATTCGTATATACTCGGCTTCGCCTTACATTATTTAACAAACACGCTAATCTGGCAGTACAAATTATTTGCACGAATATATGCAGTCAACATGAAGTTAATGATTATGTCAGGTTCCACAAATTGAGAAAAATAGAAGTTTCACAATACTGCGGCAGCACAACGGAGGGGTATCTGTGGAGAGGTCAGACTACCCCTGGTTCCTCAAAATGGGAATAGCCTTTTCAGTGGTTGCAGAGGGGCAAAGTCTGGATAGCTGACTGATCTGGCCTTGTAACATAACGCTATATGGTTCTGATATATTGGTACTGCTAACGGCTGAAAACAAGGGAAAACTACAGCTGTTTGTTTTTTCGCGAGAGCACGTAGTTCTAGTGTATGGCTGAATCACAATGGCAGCTTCTAGGCTAAAAAATTTCGGAGGTGAAATAGTTGTCCACTCGGATCTCCGGGTGTGGTCTATTCCGGAGGATGTCTCATCAGGAGTAACAAAATCAGCATTCTACAGGTCGGAGCGTGGAATCTAAGATTCCTTAACCCAGCGGGTGGGTGAGAGAATTTAAAAAGGGAAATGTATTGGTTAAATTTATACATACTGAGGTGCTGTGGCAGGACGAACAGGTCTACTGAACAACTCATAAAGGGACAACAGCACAACGCTGGAGCCGGTGTACTAATGAATAAGAAAATAGGAATGGCGTTGAGCATTGTGAACGCATTATCGTAGCCAAAACAGACAAGCCAACACTCACCACGGTAGTAAAAGTTCATACGCCAACTAGGTCTGTAGATGAAGAAGAGATTTAAACAATGTTTAATGTGATAAAGGAAATTATACGGGTAGTTAAGGGAGATAAAAGTGACGGGTGACTTGAATTCGCCGGCCGGGGTGGCCAAGCGGTTAAAGGCGCTACAGTCTGGAACCGCGTGACCGCTACGGTCGCAGGTTCGAATCCTGCCTCGGGCATGGATGTGTGTGATGTCCTTAGGTTAGTTAGGTTTAAGTAGTTCTAAGTTCTATGGGACTGATGACCTTAGAAGTTAAGTCCCATAGTGCTCAGAGCCATTTGAACCATTTTTTTACTTGAATTTGGTAGTAGTAAAAGGAAGAGAAAGAAAAATAATAGGGAAACATGATCTGTGAGAAAGGAACGAACGGGGGAACTGCCAGATAAAATCTTGCACAGAGCATATTTTAATCATCGCTAACACTTAGTTTAAGGATTGTGATAGAAGGTTGTACGCGTGGAAGAGACCTGAGGGACCTGGAAAGTTTCTGTTTAATTGCACTCGTACAATGGTAAGATAGAGATTTAGAAACCAAATTTTAAATTCCAAAACATTTTCAAGGGAAGATGTGCACTCTGAAAATACTTTATTGGTTATGAAATGCACATTACAATTGAAGAAACTTCAAAACGATAGGAAAGTAAGGAGATGGAACCTGGATAAATTGAGGAGGCCACAACTTGAGATATTCTGAGGGAGGATTAGGCGACGTTGGACTGAAACAGAAGAAAGGAATACAACAGAAGAAGAATGGCTACCTTTGACGAATGTAATAGGGGAGGTAGTAGGGAGGACTACATTAAGTAAGAAGACAAGGCCTAGAAGTAGTCCCTAGATAACACAGGAGAAACTGAATTCAGTTGAGGAAAGGAGAAGATATAAAAACGCAGCAAAAGAAGCAGGCGAACGGGGATACAAACGTCTAAAAAATGAGAGTGACAGAAAGGGCACAATGACTAACCAGGTACGGCTACAGGGCATACGCAATGCTGTAGAAGTATGTGTAACTACGAAGAAGATAGATGCACCCTATAGGAAAGTTAAAGAGACCTTTGGAGAAAAGAGAAGCAGTTGTATGAATATTATGTTCTCAAATGCCAAACCAATACTAAGCAAAGAAGAAAAAGCTGATAGGTGGAATGAATACACAGAGAGTCTGTATAACGGAAACTTGTGGGCAATATTATAGACAGAGAATAGGAAATAGGTGAAGATGAGATGGGAAATACGATACTGCGAGAAGAGTTAGACAGCCGCCTGGGGTAGACGACATTCCCTCAGAATTACTGATATCCTTCCGAGAACCACCCATGACAAAATTATTCTACCTGGTGTGAAACATATACCATAGATATATATCCTAGAAGATAGATTAAAGGAAGGTAAGACCGACCGGAGTGGCCGAGCGGTTCTAGGCGCTTCAGTCTGGAACCGTGCCACCGCTACGGTCGCAGGTTCGAATCCTGCCTCGGGCATGGATGTGTGTGATGTCCTTAGGTTAGGTAGGTTTAAGTAGTTCTAAGTTCTAGGTGACTGATGACCTCAGAAAGTAAGTCCCATAGTGCTCAGAGCCATTTGAACCATTTGAAAGGAAGGTAAGCATACTTTTATAGCATCTGTGTATTTAGAGAAAGTTTCTAAAAACGGTAACTGGACTACAGTCTTTGAAATTTGCAAAGTAGCAGAAATAAAATACAGGGAGCCAAAGGTTATTTACAACTTGCACAGAAACCAGGCAGCAATTATAAGAACTCAAGGACATGAAAGGTATGCCGTAGATAAGAAGGGAGTGAAACAGGGTTGTTGGCTATCCCCAGTGTCATTCAATCAGTACACCGAGTACGATGTGAAGGAAACCAAAGAGAAACTTAATTAAAGGTCAGGGAGGGCGAATAAAAATTGTGTGGTTTACTAATGACTCTATAATTTTGTTACAGGGATCAAAGGTATTGGAAGAGCAGTTTAGGTTAGGTTAGGTTAGTGTTTAACGTCCCGTCGACAACGAGGTCATTAGAGACGGAGCGCAAGCTCGGGTTAGGGAACGATTGGGAAGGAAATCGGCCGTGCCCTTTCAAAGGAACCATCCCGGCATTTGCCTGAAACGATTTAGGGAAATCACGGAAAACCTAAATCAGGATGGCTGGAGACGGGATTGAACCGTCGTCCTCCCGAATGCGAGTCCAGTGTGCTACCACTGCGCCACCTCGCTCGGTAAGAGCAGTTTAACAGAAAGGATTGTGTCTTGGAAAGAGATTACGTGATGAAAAAAAAGAAGCAAAACAAGGCTAGTGGAATGTAGTCGAATTAAATCAGGAAATTCATAGGGAATCAGAGTAGGAAATAAGAGACTAGTCGTAATCAATGAGTTTTGCTATTTGGGCAGCGAAATCACTAATGATGGCCTAAGTAGACAGGATATAAAATGCAGACTGGCAATAGCAATAAATGCATTCCTTAAGAGTTCCCCGACATGTAATATAAATTTAAGTGTTAGGAAGTCTTTTCTGAAGGTATATGTCTGGAGGGTAGTCTTGCATGAAAATGAAACGTGGACAATAAACAGGTCAGACAAGAAAAAGATAGAAGCTTTCGAAGTGTGGTGCTATACAAGAATGCTGGATACTATATGGCTAGATCGAAGAACAAATGAGGAGATATTGAATCGAATTGGGTAAAAATAAATCAATGATACAACTTGAATAAAAGACGGGATCGGTTGGTAGGACACAGCACCAGGCATCAAGTAACTGTCGGATTGATAATGGAAGGAAGTGTCGGGGGTTTGAACTTCACAGCGGGAGACCAAGGAATATAGTTACCAGATTAAAATGGATATAGGTTGCGTTGACTGTGTAGAGATGACGACTACTAGTACCTTCGGAATCGACTACCGTCAGAATTTGCTTAAGTATTCGTCAATGAGCTTCAACAACTGTAGACTTAGCTACTTTCGCTGACTGACTGCCTCTGTTAAGGCCGCTCAGCTTTGAGATGATTACCACCCTTTTACCTACGCTTCAGAAAATAGGCTAGTAACTCCACCTATTAAGTTATTGGTTTATGATATTGGAGTCGTTTTAAGATAAATTGAAAAATTGTATTGTTGTTCTACAAACTTTAGTTTGTACGTTCGTTTTTCTGCGCATCACACTCAGACGAGGTTTAACAACAACCACAAAATACTAGTAAGAGGAATAGAACTTTTTAATAGCAAGCAAAATGACCGTAAGTAGTTGAACTTAAATTGTCACAGCCGGAGTACAAAGTATACACAACTCTTCGCATTAGACGAATAACCAAAATAAGCGGTGATACATGTGTCATTGGAACGTTTTCACCAAGAAAGGTGGCGCACTGGAAAGACATTGGACTCACATTCAGACCATCTAAATTTAGGTTTCCCGTGGTTCCCCCAAATCGCGTAAGGCAAATGCAAGAATGGTTTCTTTAAACAGAACACGGCACATTTCCTTCCCCAACCGGAAATTGTGGTCCGTGCGTAATGAAATCGTAGCCGATGAGACGTTAAACCCTAATATTCCTTCTTTGAAGCACTTCCCCCTTTTTCTAGTTGAAGTCCTACATTCCATCGTCACCTTAAACCGAGTTTTCCGAAAATATATGAAAAAACGGTAGCTGCGGCAGCAGCGAGTGGTGACCCGTAAGGATTCGGCAACCGAAATCGTTTGAAGTTCCTAATCGCTTGGTCAGGGAGATCTTAACATTATCCGCGCGGGGAAAACTAAGCAACCTCAGAGTGTTACAGAGTAAACAGGTCGACAGCTTAATGTAGGCCTTCCTAACTTTCTCCAAAAACATCAAACAAGGTGAGGTAGATACGTAATTTGCTTCAAACTGTTTTCCAGATTTGAAAGTGCAACATCTCCAATAAGCACAAACACACCATATTAAAGCGACCAGTTTATTTCGATGGATAATTTGCACGTCGTCTACATCAGATGAAGAAATCAAAGATTATGTGCGACCTGGGCACAGCAATGACACAAAAGAATATTTTAGAATTTCAAGTGCCAAACGATATGAGATACAAAAAGAAAAAAGCTTGTGATTGCACTCTAATATTTAACTAAAAGGATTGCTTTTGGTACATCTACATAGATAATCCTCAAGCCATCGTACACTACGTAGAGGATGAGACCCTGTGCCCTAGCAGTTATTTCCTTTCTCTCCGTATGATCCCCAATTTCCCAACCATTCGCCTCCACGATCACAGTTCTCACATCCTATTTCCGTACCATATCACTTTACAACCTTACGTACAGATATTTAAATGACTTGACTGTGTCAAGAAGGACACTAGTAACGCTGTAACCGAACATTACAGGTTTGTTCTTCCTATTCATCCGCATTAACTTACATTTCCCACTTTTAGAGCTAGCAGCCACTCATCACACCAACCAGAAGTTTTGTCTAAGTCGTCTTGTATCTCCCTACAGTCACTAACTTCGACACCTTATCGTATACCAGAGATTCATCAGAAAACCGCAGATTGCTGCCCACCCTGCCCGTCAAATCATTTACGTATATAGAGAACAACAGCAGTCCTATCACACTTCCCTAGGGCACTCCTGACGATACCCTTTTCTCTGATGAACATTCGCCTTCGAGGTAAACATACTGGAATCTATTACTTAAGAAGTCTTCAAGCCACTCACATATTTCTGAACTTGTTCCATACGCTCAACCTTCCTTAAAAGCCTACAATGGGGCACCGTGTCAAATGCTTTCCGAAAACCTAGAAATATGGAATCTGCCTGTTCCCCTTCATCCATAGTTCGCAGTATATCATGTGAGAAAAGAGCACGCCGAGTTTCGCACGAGTGATGTTTTCTAAAACCTTGATGATTCGTGGACATAAGTTTCTTGTCTCAAGAAAGTTTATTATATTTGAACTTACACTGGCTATTAAAATTGCTACACCACGAAGATGACGTGCTACAGACGCGAAATTTAACCGACAGGAAGAAGATGCTGTGATATGCAAATGGTTAGCTTTTCAGAGCATTCACACAAGGTTGGCTTCGGTGGCGACACCTACGAAATGCTGACATGAGGAAAGTTTCCAACCGATTTCTCATACACAAACAGCTGCCCGGCAACAGCCTGGTGAAACGTTGGTTGGTTGGTTGGTTTGTGGGATTAAAGGGACCAGACTGCTACGGTCATCGGTCCCGGTGAAACGTTGTTGTGATGCCTCGTGTAAGGAGGAGAAATGCGTACCATCACGTTTACGACTTTGATAAATGTCGGATTGTACCCTATTGCGATTGCGGTTTATCGATCGCGACATTGCTCCTAGCGTTGGTCGAGATCCAATGACTGTTAGCAGAATATGGAATCGGTGGGTTCAGGAGGGTAATACGGAACGCCGTGCTGGATCCCAACGGCCTCGTATCACTAGCAGTTGAGACGACAGGCATCTTATCCGCATGGCTGTAACGGACGACATCGCGGTGAACGCACATTGGAAGCGTGTATTCGTCATCGCCATACTGGCGTATCACCCGGCGTGATGGTATGGGGTGCCATTGGTTACACGTCTCGGTCACCTCTTGTTCGCATTGACGGCACTTTGAATAGTGGACATTACATTTCAGATGTGTTACGACCCGTGGCTCTACCGTTCATTCGATCCCTGCGAAACCCTACATTTCAGAAGGATAATGCACGGCCGCATGTTGCAGGTCCTGTACGGCCTTTCTGGATACAGAAAATGTTCGACTGCTGCCCTGGCTAGCATATTCTCCAAATCTCTCACCAATTTAAAACATCTGGTCAATGGTGGCCGAGCGACTGGCTCGTCACAATACGACAGTCACTACTCTTGATGAACTGTGGTATCGTGTTGAAGCCGCATGGGCAGTTGTACCTGTAAACGCCATCCAAGCTCCGTTTGACTCAATGCCCAGGCGATCAAGGCCGTTATTACGGCCAGAGGTGGTTGTTCTGCGTACTGATTTCTCAGGATCTATGCACCCAAACTGCGTGAAAATGTAATCACATGTCAGTTCTAGTAAAATATATCTGTCCAATGAATACCCGTTTATCATCTGCATTTCTTCTTGGTGTAGCAATTTTAATGGCCAGTAGTGTAGAATATGTTCAAGGATTCTGCAGCAAACCGAAGTAAGGGATATTGGTCTGTAATTCTGCGGGTCCGTTCTTTTACACTTCTCGTATATTGGAGTCACCTGCGCTTTTTTCCAGTCGCTTACGGCTTTGTGCTGGGCGAGATAGTATTATAATCGAACGTTCTGATGTGTGTGGACTAAGTTTTGACTTGTGTCAGTGAGACATCGACTTTTACTGCGAAAATCGTTCAAAAACTGAGAGTTGTTCAACGAGCAGCGAAGAGATATATGTTGAAAATCTCTAAGAGAGGCGGGAGACAAGTAAGACAAATGGATAAAGGAAATGGCTGGAGTGGAAGATGTGATTATGATCGTACTAACGGAGACATGGTGGTGGACAGTACATACTGCCAGGCGAATCGACAGCAGACAGACATCTACATTACTTTTCGCAAGCCACCTAGTCTTGTGTGGCAGAGGGTACTTTTGGTGCCACTACCTGATCCCCCCCCCACCCACCCTTTCCCTGCTCCATTCACAAATGAGGCATGGGAAAAATTTCTGTCGGAAAGCCTCTGACACAGTTCTAACATATGTGGCAGGAACTGATACGTTGTCCGATTGTTCCTAGAAAGCGCTCCCTCGAAATTTCAATAGTACACCTCTCAGTGATTCACAACGCCTCTCTCGTAGCGTCTGCGACTGGAGTTTGTTAAGCATCTCTGTACAGCTTTCACGCCGACTAAACGATTCAGTGATGGAACTCGCCGCTCTTCGTTGGATGTTCTCTAACTTTTCTATCAGTCCTACCATGTAAGCATCCCAGACTAATGAATAATACTCAAGAATTGGTCGAACAAGTGCCTTGTAATCCACTTCCTTTGTGGGTGTGTTACATTTCCTTAAAATTCTTCCTATGACTATAAGTCTGGCATGTACTTTTCCTACTATTTGTTTTATATAGTGACTCGATTTGTCATTCTGGATAGCTTCTCCTATATAATTTACGGTACATACTGTTCCCAGCAATTTGTCATGAATGGTGTAGTTGGACAGTAGTATACCAATGAATTTCTATCTCGTAAAACAACGAGGCGCAGGAGGAAAAGGAACAAAAAAAAAAAAAAAGACGACCTAACAGAAAGTGGGTAGATGACGTGAGAAAATACGAAAGAACAACCTGAATGCATGTGGCTGATGACTGTAAGGTATGGCAAACTTTGTGTGAAGCTTTTGTCAAACAGTGGATGTCGAAAGGCAGATGATGAAAGCTGATTAACAGCTTTCATATTTTGTCTTTTCCTTTCACAATCTCTACAAATGAATTTTTTTTCTAATACTCTTATTTCTTTCTGTCTCCGACAAACGTTACACATCTCACAGGTTTTCTTTCTCTTGGTTACACCTTTTAATGAGATGTTTAAATGCGAAAGGAATTACATAATGCAAAAACAGTAGTAGTATTTTATTCATTCTACAATAATTTGATGCGAACAACACGCACGCTAAACTGAGTCATTCTACTTTGTGGTTCAGTGATCTCTGTAAGCCACAACAAGGTAACGTATCACCTACTATTCACTATACATCTTTCAACATTTATGAACATAAGTGAGTAAATTAATAGGTTAGTCTTAATGATATGTAGAAAAGAGTATTTTTTATTTATTCTTCATAATTACAATCTATTATCTAAAAGTTAAAATAATCCATACAAACCACATTTCCTTAGATAGTTATAAGTTATGTATTAATTATTTATTTCTGGTACTTTTTTTTTAAAAAAAAAGGAGATTAAAAAAACAGCAACTACTTCTGCTGCTACAAAACTACATTAAAAGGCTTAATCAATTACCTAGCTACCAACCTACTATAAACACTACAGAATTTGTTCTCTGTTTGTTCACTTATTTTGGTAGAAGAGAGTGAGTAAATGGGAAAACGGGTACGAGCAAAACGGCACCGGCTTTGGTGTATGATGCAACATCCACTCCGTGTGGCTGCCAGTCGAGGCCAGATACGCCGTACCAAGCTGAGAGATCGCACAGAGGCATCTTGCTGCGCGAAACGTACATATATGTAGTCACAGCGACGCAAACCAACTGGGAGCTGCAGTACAAGCTTCGACCAACAAAATACGTCTAGACGCTCATTCTGTTCTTGATAATCTTAAAAACTGACTAACTGTTACGAATCTTACTGTCACGTCGAAAGTTGACATCCGAAGACAGGGTCGTCAATGAAGTACAACACTTAGAACTGAAAGCACGTTTATTACTGACATCAACTTGAAGTCAGAACAGAACTGAACTAAACTGTTGGACGGAGAGAGCAGATATTTACACAAACATCATTATTCCTGAATGCCGGTATTTATTTGAACATCGAATATTCCACAGGATACAAGCATTACAAACATAATATGTTTCAAGAACATTCCAGAAACGATAAATCCTAAATAAAATTTTCTGGTGGTTAGATTTCAACTGAAAAGTCGCAGCAGCCAACCAGCGATGCTTACCACTACTCCACACTTCGTGCGCATTGGCTCCCTCAAATCCTCCCCCTCCTGGAGAAACAGCGACCCGATGTTTCAAACTAGCGTATTATGGCGCACACATTGTGGCACACTGCTCAGCACCACCTCCACTTCTCGGATTATATGTTGTTCAGCTGGCGACAACTTACACAAGCACTGGTTAACTGGTGGATGATCCCCGTGCTAATAAGATGTTTCACGAGGGTCCGCTTGGTCTGTTTCTGGTTCTCTCCTGATTTGATAGCATATATAAACTGACGCAGAACGGCGATCACATGCCGACGTTGTTCCTCGATCTGCCAAAATCCTACTGGCAGTTCGACAGCTTAGCGGAGAATATTTTTCATTGATAACACTTAGCTGCTCTTCTTAGACTGGTTCGATTGTCCCTACGCACATACGAGGGGGCGCTTAGTAATTAATGCAACACTTTAAAAAAAATTGGTAGGTTTTATTCAGGACTCCAATATCTCGTATTGTTCCGCACTGCCGGCCGCGGTGGTCTCGCGGTTCTAGGCGCGCAGTCCGGAACCGTGCGACTGCTACGGTCGCAGGTTCGAATCCTGCCTCGGGCATGGATGTGTGTGATGTCCTTAGGTTCGTTAGGTTTAAGTAGTTCTAAGTTCTAGGGGACTTATGACCACAGCAGTTGAGTCCCATAGTGCTCAGAGCCATTTGAACCATTTGTTCCGCACTCTTTCGGCTACAAAACCCTATTTCTCAACATAATCTCCGTTCAATGCGACGGCCTTAAACCACCTTACTGGGAGGGTCTGTACATTCGCATGCTGCCACTTTATTGGTCAACGCCGGCGACAACGCCTTGTTGCATCAATAATCCCTGTTGTATTTGGTGACTAGGTCGAATTCTTTCAACCACTTCGTCGGGTTATGACCAGAGTCTAATGTGCGGTGACATAATGCTGTTTTGTAATTCATGTCTCCTGAATATACGCATCTTAGGAACTATGTACTGCTTCTCTTCAGGTTCCTGTCCATGTAGCCGTTGGCTTATACATTGTTTAAATGGAGCCACGGTGATGTAAATGATCTGAAGTACCAAGATCTACAACAAACGATGTCACGTAGAAACTACAATCTAGTCAAAATCCGAAGACTGCGTCATCTGTGAAGTGTAACACTTAGAAATGAAAGCACGTTTACTACTGACACCAGCGTACAGCCAGAACAGAATTTACCTGCTGGGCGGAGAGTGTAGGAATTTCTACAAACAAATTATTCCACGATTCTAGTATTTATACGAACATCGAATATTACAGAATATACAAACATTACAAACAAGATTTTCAAGGCCATTCCAGAAACGATAAATATTAAATTACAAACAATTGCTGGCGATCACGTTTGAACTTGGGAAATGCTGCACGCCATCCAACCATGCTACCTCCTAGGCCGCGACAACATAATGCCTCACAGCGCAAGGCACTCATATAGTCTGGAAATGTATGGCAACCAGAGAAAACGATTGTATCGCTCAATGTTATGGAGAAATGGCTTAGCAACAGTGTAGGGGTTGCTCTGGCCTAACAGAGGACACAGGAAAGTTTTTGTGAAGTTTGGAAAGTAAGACAGTATACTGGGAGATTTCTAGATGCGAGGGCGGGTCGCCAGTCGTGACTGGATAGTTCACTCGGTAAGAGCATCGCTAGGGAAAGGCAAAGGTGTCATGTTCGAGTATACAGAGTGAATCTATCAGGAAGTATGTAGATTAAAGGTTAATTCTGACAAGAGCTTCTTAAAATATCATTAAGGGATTGGACGTATAAGAAAACACTCTAAAATTTAGTTATGGAATTTTTTTTTCCTGATTTCTTGAGAAGAAGACTGCCCTAGCGAACTGCAAGGCTCTAAGCACGAAAGCCCATGGCTCGAGAAGAAATTTACAGTGACAGCGTGAAGGTACATCAGCGACTGGTTGTTCTCTCTGCTAATTGTAGCTGTCCACATCGCATGGTAAATTACACCCGTAGCTACGCAAAGCGCATCCGTAACCGTCTTATTAAATGTTTAGAACTCTTCAACAGTGGAGAAATTAATGCAGCCACATTGCTACCATGTTGTAGGAGACTAGTATAAATTTACGCAAACGTGTAAAAGTAGTTTCATGTTTTAGATGGTCGACAAGTAACGGCAAATCGGGAACAAAAAATTCGTTCCCAGGAAACTGAATACTTGTAGAAATACCAAATAACAATGTCGTAGTCAGCAGTGGCGAAAAAAATGGCTATTTCATCGAAACGATTTTGGTAAATTTCCAATAATATTTCGAATGAAATCACCAGTGTTAGAATAAGACGTCCTAGCTTGCGAGAAAGGAGAGCCACACCCGGATAGAATACGCGGGGCGGGTTAAGAACTGTGGGCTGGTTCAAGATGGTTCAAATGCCTCTGAGCACTATGGGGCTTAGCATATGAGGTCATCAGTCCCCTAGAACTTGGAACTACTTAAACCTAACTAACCTAAGGACATCACACACCATCCATGCCCGAGGAAGGATTCGAACCTGCGACCGTAGCAATCGCGTGGTTCCAGACTGAAGCGCCTAGAACCGCTCGGCCACAACGGCCGGCAACTGTGGGCTGGGATACGAGCCAGCCAGACAGTAATTTTTAGGCGGTTTCCCACGCTCGTTTAGGCAAATGCTTGGCTGGTCCAAAAAATTCGTGTCAGAGAATGTGATACACAGAAAAGGGTTTACACGATTCACGGACATGTGGCACACACGACTTCCCTCCCATAGGTTACCTTGATGCCTGTGACGTCAGGATGGGCGTTCGGCCACAGAGTTTTACCATAAATAAAATTTTCGGAGCCCTGAAAACCCTGAAACCATAGTAGACAGGATAAACTCTAGGAAAAAGAAGAAATGTTGGAATGGAAGAGCACTGGCAAATTGGAAAGCGAAGGTAGGTTAGATTACACAACACATAATTTTGACCAGGATTCACAAAATTTTTAATTGCACACGACCTAGGGTTTGGCCTCCAAGTCAATCTACTACAGTTACACTGAGATGCTAGTGACCAGAAATGTAGCTCTTGAGCAATGAAATTTTACGAAACATGGCCAAAACTTTTTTGTGCAAAAATTGTAGTGTTTCTCCAATTACCCTGAATCAAGTTAATTAAAATGAAGGTTAGGTTATCACATGTTACTGAAATCGGGGTGACTGTTAGCGGGATCCGGCTATGCATTCGTGTGAAGTTAGTCAGGGAAGTAACGGATAACCTCATCAGAGTGGCAAGGCGAGGACTTGAATCCCGCAATGCGAATCCAGTGGCTTAAACTACGGCGGCACTGCGCTCGTTCGGAGCCACTAAGACTTTGACCATAGTAAATTACACTGTAGCATCTACATAAAGAAACGCTGTGATATATCGCAACTAAAAATAAACTGAGGTACAGAGGGTATGTCTTTTATTTTACGTGTATAGCCAGATATGTCACATAAGGATCGCCTATACTGTAAAGAGAGTGATTAAAGAAGAATAGAAGATTCACTGTGTATAAAGACATGCCCATAAGAAATCATAGAAATGAGGCCAAGTGGATGTTAAACACGAAAAGAAAGAGAAATGTTTCCATAACACTGCGCGTTACACAAAATGAACAAAAGTAGCACTACTATAGCAAAGAAACGACAAATGAAACCACAAGACACAGCAATAAAGATAGAGATGTGTGTGTGTGTGGGGGGGGGGGGGGGGCGCACGAGACAGACAGACAAACAGAGAGAGGGGGGAAGGGGGGGGGCGCTTTCATCGGTTTCCTCCACATGCTGAGAACCGTCATACGGCGGCACATCACACACACACACACACACACACACACACACACACTGCCTACTGTTTCCAGAGCACTTCCATTCATCACCCGCGGTTACGCAATGTTACTGCGAGGAAAATTCAATTCGTTACTAAACATCAGTCTCCATCTGCGCGGTGTGCGGTGCGGATGAGGATGGTGTCTATTATCACAATTTGGCCTACTTCCTAATCAGAGAGGAAACGTACGTGTCCAACGACAGGCCGCATGTCTCTGTACGTGCCGCAGTTTTTCTGACATTGTCCATGGTGACTATTCATTGGTATGTTCGTAGCTAAAATTGCATGATTGTTTCCACATGATTAGCATAATTCTCCAAGCGAGGTACAACGCCTTTACCTTATTTGGTTTTAGGCCATGCAGCCATTCAGCCAATTCAACATGCCCGAAGACTACAATTGTCAATAGTTGCGTCAATCTATTGCTTGAACGCACGCGAGCGCACACGTATACACTATTTGGACAAGCACTTGGCATCGGGACATCTAACACACACACACACACACACACACACACACACACACACACACACACATTCCTGTGGTGGGATTGAAATCTATTATATTTGCTCTACGAGGCAGTGACGTTACCCCAAAACCATGACCGGCTAACACGATTTCTCTGCGATGTCTCCCACTGGATACAACGCTGTATCTCTAAAAGACTAATGTGGCAGCTACAACACATTTGCCACAATCAAATATATTATCACCTCGAACTTGGAAGGAAAGAGGATTATGTTTTAACGTCCCGTCAACGGTGAGATCAATGGACATTGAGGAAAAGATTGAAAACGAAGGGGGTTCTCCCTTTAAATGGGTATCTCCAGACATTTTCCTTGGCGATTTTGAAAAACACATAATAACTAAATCTGTATATACGGAACGGGACTTGAAGCCAGGTTCTTCCGATCGCGAGTGTAGTGTCTTACGCCTGTGCCACCTTGCGCGGTCCCGATCTTATAGGCGTCTCTTGCACTTTAAAAGCCTCTGTTTAACGAGTACGCAACACTGATTCAGAACTGCTGCAATGACTGCGTGCCGTTCGTATACGTACTGCTGATAACAGCGCCATTTTCTGGTACGAGGGCTTGCTCAAAAGTAATGCCTCAGAATTTTTAATGTGAAAGCTTATTAAATAAAACAAAAGTTATCAACATTCTCCATCTTTATTATTAATGTTTACATATTTAAATCTCAACATAGTCACCTTGGCGACGAACAAATTTCTCCTAACAAAAAAAATGGTTCAAATGGCTCTGAGCACTATGGGACTTAACAGCTGTGGTCATCAGTCCCCTAGAACTTAGAACTACTTGAACCTAACTAACCTAAGGACATCACACACATCCATGCCCGAGGCAGGATTCGAACCTGCGACCGTAGCAGTCGCACGGTTCCGGACTGCGCGCCTAGAACCGCGAGACCACCGCGGCCGGCTCCTAACAAGATACAAGCTTGTTGATACCGTCACAGTAGAATGTCGGACTCTGTTGACTAAGCAACAACCTAAGTGCTGTTTGCACCGCTTCATCCCTATTAAAGTGAAGTCCTCAAAAGTGTTGTTCAAGTTTTGGAAACAGTTGAAAATCGAATGGTGCCAAGTCGGGTCTTATGGAGAAAGATCGATGATAGTAGACCCCAGGCGTCGGATTGTTGCAGACGTCGCAGCGCTTGTGTGTGGTACGACATTGCCATGTTGAAGGAGACGATGCTCTATGTGTGGACGAACTCTTTGAATGCGAAAATCGAACACAGCACGCTGATCCTCACGTACCGACGCAATCCCGTTACACACCGCCACGTCACACGCTACAATCGGTGCCCTCCAGCGAAAGACGGCTGCGAATATGTAGAGGCGAAGAACAAAGACGTAGAATGTTAATAATGTTTGTTTTATTTAAAAAGCTTTAAAGAGTTTTCTCATAAAAAATTCAGAGGCGTCACTTTTCAGCACGCCCTCGAAGTTTCACAAAATAATCGCACTTTTTTTCTGCTTCACTCTTCTTACCACGATAAAATTCTGGAACTATAGTCAATGTGCATTGTCAGCATTCGCTTTGACGGTGCTATTCCAGAATCGCCATAAAAACGTAATGGAATTCCGTGGCCAGGAAGCTGGGAGGGAAACGTTGCGAATACAAAAGCACTGTCATCCGGCTGTTAAAAGAGTCACGGGAAACCAAGTGGTTACGAAGCAGTAGAATCCGATCCTGTCTCGTGTTGGGGTGCTGCTGGTATTTCATGTGTCAGCGGTGTGTGTGTGTGTGTGTGTGTGTGTGTGTGTGTGTGTGTGTGTGTGAGGATGTTGACCTACGGAACGTTATCAGTCAGTTCAATACAAGAGCTCTTTGCACGTGGCCCTACCTAAAATGTCACCGGCAGCCTGACGGCAACGCTGCACTTACCGTTATCTGCCAGACATTCGGTGGTCCCTTAATTGAAACATCGCAGTCAGCGGGTCTCCGGAGCGGCTTCGAGAGCGCTTCTAGTAAACAACGCGGATAACGGAGTTGTGAAATTCTTTAACAAATAAAATTTATGTCCCCTTAGCATCTCTGCTATACTTGCGAACGAGCTATTTCGACCGGTCAGACTGGCACCTATTATTATTATAAATATACACAAAGTTGTGCTCACCACGTAAGGTAAAAGAAAGTAATACCTTTTGATGGTACGGTAAGCCACAGCTCGGCTGTAGGTGAAGCGGATAACGGGCTTCAATTCATTTTCAAGGTAATATCACATCGGGCAAACAGAGAAAATAGTGCGTGTAAAAGGAAGGGCGGAACCCTTGGTCACGGACTTGTTTATCAGGCGAGGTACTGTTATTAAACTGACACAAAATTATAATTGGCAGTCACTCTATGAAAGACACTGCATATCTCGTGAAAATTTTCTTAGAAAATTTCAAAAAACGACTTTCAGAACGGAAAGTACAATTTTTTAACAGAGTGATGAAATAGTAAAACGTATCTCTGCCACATCCTTCATTGTGACTTGCTAAGTTTAAACGTAGACGTAAAACAATCTAAGTGTGCTGCTGACCGTGTTGTATTGAGAATACAGGCGGTCCTACTAAACTTCCTTGTGACGCACCCCAATATCAACTGCGTTTCCGACTGAACATATCTGTGAAGATATTCTGTACGATCGTGTCTCGGTTATAGCCCACCTGTCCATCCGTTTCTACTACAACATGGTACCGTGTGTGGGGAAAAATTGCGCTGTGTTCTACTCGAGTAATGTTTCCTGAACCATGCAATGTTGAAACGAGGAAAATTTTCAGTCGGATTTAAATAAGGAGATCATGGAGGTATATTCAGTTACCGTGAAACGTTGTATAGAAATCATACCTTAATATTCATAGTAGCAGAGGCCTTTGCCTAACATCACTGACCTGCTACAAGATAAAACTGTTTACCAAAGTTAGTGTTGTTTGGATGTTAGTCTTCAGTCTACTAGTACATGAAACTGTATCGATTTTTCCGGCTCTGAAGGAACTTTTGCAACCCTAGACAATTACCAGAACGCCTCCGTGCTTTACGACTGGAATTAATGTTTGGGCTGTAAATCTGTATTCTTTTTGCGCCATGCTGTGTGCCTCTCATCACATCCAGACATGTTAAAATTCTGTCGCCATACATAATAAACCTGCTCCGTAAGTTTCCACCTCTATTTTGATATTCAGTGACGAATTCTGATATTTCTTCCACTACATACTTCACTAAATAGTTTCTTGTTCCACCACCCCCTTCCACTCTCGTGATTGGATCTGTGCATATTCCTCACTGTACTTACAGTTAACCTTTGATCCTTCTTTTGAGAATTCAACAGCTACTTTTGGAACACTGATTTTGGACTCCTCCCATAAGAACTGTAGAATAAATAACTTGTTTGTTGCAGAGAAGGACTAGGACCTTAAATTTTCTAGACTTTTTTGTCTCTGTTAAACCCTCCATTAACTCGCACACAGTCGAGTGAGGTTTTCCAACAATATGAGATATTACTCTAACGAATCTACATTCATTATAGAGGAGATTAATAACTTAAGTTCTGCTACCGTTTTCCTAGAATACTTAAGACATTTTTTAGCTTCATGTGTGATTTCTTCCACACAAGCAGCCCTCACTCGACTCTGTAGCAATTTTTCTGTTTCCAAATACCGCTGCGCGTCTGCAATACACACTGAGGTGGACAGAAGTCACGGGGTCCCTCCTACTATTGCACCGGACCACCTCCTCTCCGGCGTTGTGCAGCAACTCGACGTAGCATGGACTCGATGAGTCATTGGTAGTCCCCTGAAGAAATACTTAGCCCTGCTGCCTCCATGGCCGTCCATAATTGCGAAAGAGTTCCCGCTGCAGGAGTTTCTGCACGAACTTATTTCTCGATTATGTCCCGTAAATGTTTGATGGGATTCATGTCGTGCGATCTGGGTGGCCAAATCATTCGCCAGAATTTTCCAGAATGTCGTTCAAACCAATTGTGGCCCGGTGACATGGAGGATTGTCAGCCACGAAAATTCCGTCGCTGTTTGGAACATGAAGTCCATGAAAGATTGAAAATGGTCTCCAAGTAGTCGAACATGACCAATTCCACTCAATGACACGTTCAGTCCATTCCATCTAAACATAGCCCACACCATTATGGAGCCACCATCAGCTTGCAGGCTCTGAGCACTGTGGGACTTAACATCTGAGGTCATCAGTCCCCTAGAACTTAGAACTACTTAAACCTAACTAACCTAAGGACATCACACACATCAATGCTCGAGGCAGGATTCGAACCTGCGATCGTAGGGGTCATGCGGTTCCAGACTGAAGCGCCCAGAACCGCTCGGCCACACCGGCCGGTCATCAGCTTGCACAGTAACTTGTTAACGAGCCTAGTAAAGGGGCTGCAGGCGATGTCGTGCTGTTAGCAAAGGCACTCGCGTCGGGCGTCTGCTGCCATAGCCCATTAGCTCCGAAGTTCGCCGCACTGTCCTAACGGATAAGTTCGCCGTACGTCCCACATTAATTTCTGCAGTTATTTCACGCAGTGTTGCTTGTCTACTAGCAATGACAACTCTACGCAAACTTCGCTGCTCTCGATGGTTAAGTTCAGGCCGTCGGCCACTAAGTTGTCCGTGGTGAGAAGTAATGCCTGAAATTTCGTATTCTCGGGACACACTTCACACTGTGAATCTCGGAATATTAAATTCTCTAACGATTTCCGAAAGGGAATATCTGTAAATTCCCGTCGTGCAGCCATAATCAAGTGGAAATCTTTTCACATGAACCACCTGAATACAAATGACTGCTGCCCTGATGGACTGCCATTTTATACCATGTGTACACGTTACTACCGCCATCTGTATATGAGCACATCGCTATCCCGTTGATTTTTGTCACCTCAGTGTGTATTTACTGTGCCCTCGGTTCGGTTGTGTTTTTAATTATACCATGTGTACACGTTACTACCGCCATCTGTATATGAGCACATCGCTATCCCGTTGATTTTTGTCATCTCAGTGTGTATTTACTGTGCCCTCGGTTCGGTTGTGTTTTTAATTTTTTGTTCCGCTGTTTGTAAGCAAACGTTAAATCATTTTGAATTTTCATCCTAACCCCATTACGTCGATATGAACCCACTGATTCCAATCTAAACATCTTTAACGTCATTTTCTGTACGCAGTTAACTTCTCACATACACGGCATTCGTGTTGCAGCATGAGAAATTTTAGATACATAAATAATCATTATACAATGAAAACAACATAAAACGTTTTGCACATAACTGAGAAAATAGCTGATGCTCGTCATAAATTAATGATTGCTTAAAGTATTGCTTTTTTCCGCGGAGTGTTTGTTGACGTTGCGCCCTTCAGTCCGAAGACTGATTGGATGCAGCTCTGTTGATCTTTGTTGTGCAGGACTGTTCCTCTATGCACAACTAGAGGTACATCCAGTCAAACTACTTACGCTGTTTACGCCTTGGTATCCCTCTACATTTTTAACCTACTTCCCTCCTTTACCACTGTAATAATTCCTTCATGCCTCAGAACGTTTCATATCACCCGATCTCTTCTTTTAGTCCCATTGGGCCATAAATTTCGTTTTTCCCCAATGCGATTCAGTACCTCCTCATTAGTTATTCCATCTACTCATCTAATCTTCAGCACTCTTCTGTAGCACCATATTTCAAAAGCTTTTACTCTCTTCCTGTCTTATCAGTTTATCGTCCACGTTTCACTTCCGTACAAGGCTACACTCCAGGCCAATACCTTCACAAAAGGCGCTGTAATTTATATTCGATGTTAACAAATTTCTCTTTATGAGAAATGATCTCCTTCCTGTTCCAGTCTGCATTTTATTTCCCCTCTACTTGGGCCATAGTCATTTATTCTGCTGCCCAATTGGCCAAACACATCAACTACTTTTGGCATTTCACTTTCTAAACCAGTTCTCTCTGCATCGCCTGATTTAATTCGTTTCATTACCATTGTTTTACTTTTGTTGATGTTCATTTTATATTCCCTATTCCAGATACTATCCATTCTGTTCAACTGCTCTTCTAACTCCCTTACTGCCTCTGGCAGAATTAAAATGTCTTCGGCAAATAATAGAGCTTTATTTCTTCTTCTGGAACTATAAGGACCTTTCTATATTTTCAGTTTCTTTCCTTCACTTTTTGCTCAAATGTACAGATGGAACACCATTAGGGAGATGCTACAACCCTGTGTCACTCTCTTCGCACCCACTGCTACCCTTTCTCGTACTTCGACTAATAAGTGCAGTCCAGTTTCCATATACACTGCAGATATAACCTTTCGCTCCCTGTATTTTATCCCTACTACCTTCAGAATTTCATAAAGCGTATTCGATGCAATATTGTCGAAAACTTTGTCTAAAGCTACAAATGCTATTAACATAGGTTTGCTTTTCTTCACTCTACCTTTCCAGGTACGTTGAGGTCAGTACTGCGTCGCTGGTTCCTACATTTTTGCGGAACCTAAACTGGTCTCCCTCAAGGTCTACGTCTACCAATCTTTCCATTATTCTAAAAATTACTCGTGTCAGTGTTTTGCAAGCATGATTTATTAAAGTGATAGTTCGGTAATAGCCACACTTGTCAGCATACGCTTTCTTTGGAATTCGAATCATTAAATGGAAGTATCTTGCATACAGAGTGGAATAGTTTTACCATGGTAGTTCTTCCAAAGATTTCAATAATTCTGAAGGACTGTCGCGCCTTGATTCGACTTAGATCTTTCGGTGCTCCGTCAAATTCTCCTCTTAGTATCGTATCTCCCACGTCATCCTCATTTACTTCCTCCTCCCTTTCTATAATACTGTCTTCGTTTCTCTTGTATAGTCCTTCTACACATTCTTTCCACTATTCGGCCTTTCCTTCTTTACTTAGTACTAGCTTACCAACTAGGCTTTTGATTATATATGAAGTCTTCACGGGTTGTCAGCCGAGTAGTATCGTCGTCTAGTAGCAACGTTTCGATGGAATGCGCCTCCATCATCTTCGTCTGAAGACCTATAGACGACCTCTACCTTTCCTATTGTCATGCAAACTTTCCCAGGCTTGCTTTTCTCCTCTAGCCATTCCTGTTTTGCGATGTTGAACTTTTTCCACAGCCATCAACACCAAAAGTTTCGATACAGGTTAAATTAAAAAAAGAGAAAATTTACGATCGTAGTTTTAAAGCATCAGGTGCTCTACATACATAAAATCACGCGAAACTGTCAGAAAAATTCTTCTATGGGATGTTGTTGAACTCTTGTATCATATTTGCACATTCTTCGCTATTGGCGAACCATCACAGAGCCATTCTGCAGTTCGTCATTTTGTGGTAATTCGTACTGATAGCACATTCCGGAGAATGTCTTGAACACTTAATTTAGAGGTGTTCAGTCCATTGCTCCATCGTCATTTGTTCCACAACAATGCTGACACACTTCAGACGCACGTCCACTATTCAACACCGCCTGTTCATAGCCGACTCGTCGAATGCAGATCTGATGTTTACACTGGTTAGTTTAAGCTGTCGCCGAAGTAACGTCACTAAGTCGTTTATAAGCCGGGAATAAAATCAGTCTCGGAACGTTTTGGACGGACGATATTCCCTTTCGCCTGCTTCCTTTTTATACTTTCTCCTTTCGGTCGATTAAATTCAATATTTCTTGTGTTTTCCAAAGATTTCTACTGGATCTTGTCGTTTTGCTTCTTTGTCTCTCTGCTGCCTTCACCTTTCCATCTCGCAAATCTACACATTCATTTTGTATTGCATTTCCTATTTCAGTTAATTGTTGCCAAATGGTTCCTTTGAAACCTTCCACAACCAGCGCTGTTTTCAATTTATGCTGGTCCCATCGCCTCCACTTCCTACCTTTCAGCACTTTGTTCAGTTCAATTCTACAGATTATAACCCATAAATTATGGTCAGAGTCCAGAACTGTTTCGGGATGAGTTTAGTATCGAAGAAAGATTAGTGTTTAACGTTCTGTTGAAGAAGAAGTCACGAGACACTGAACAGAAGCTCGGTCTGGAGAGCCCCGGCAGAAGGGACTCGGTCTTGTTATGTTACAAGAAAACATCCCCACGTACGCCTTAATGGATCCAAGACACCATGAAAAGGTAAATCTGGATGGCCGGGTGGGGCTCTGAACTATCATCCTCCCGAACGCCAGTCCACTTTCTTATTACTGCGCCATCTAGCTCAGTGCTTTGTGTTTAGTTTTTAGCGTACTTCATACATAAAATATATATTACGGCAGTCCAAATCCTTAGTAGCCGTTCTTGCAAGCACAGTGATTTGTTTCCTAAAGATGCTCTAGCATTTAGATACTTTTATTAAACTTTATTTCACAAGGCATATTCATTACACACCGATTCATGTAGCAAGAGATAAGCACGGGGTAATACAAATGAAATTTAAATTACAAGTTGGTAAAATCTTATTCTGTGTAACGTTTCTGAAAGTACTTATTGAAACATCCGGAGAGCACACAAAATATGAGCACTCCTAAGTAACACCTACCACGTGCCTGGCTGGGGGAGTATGTATGCCTTCGCTTATGTTTCTGTTCTTTATTAGAGAGATTTTTCAAAAATAGCAACTGTGTTGTTAATACAGCGATGAAGTTAGTTTGCATTGCGCTACGTTATGTACAAGCGCTTCACAAAATGGTCTAATCACCTTTTCCCCATGTCTTGTGGTTTGACCTATCTTCATAGCTATGACACACTCTTTTGTTCTCGTCGAAGCAGACAGCGCCATTTTATGTGAGTGTTCACATTTTTCCAACCCCTGCTTTGGGTTCAAAATGGCTCTGAGCACTATGGGACTTAACTGCTGTGGTCATCAGTCCCCTAGAACTTAGAACTACTTAAACCTAACTAACCTAACGACATCACACACATCCATGCCCGAGGCAGGATTCGAACCTGCGACCGTAGCAGTCGCGCGGCTCCGGACTGAGCGCCTAGAACCGCGAGACCACCGCGGCCGGCCCCTGCTTTGGGAATAAAGTGTCAACCTATACAAGGTGGTATGTTAAAACCTACTTTGAATTTTTTTCTCGTAACCCTTCTGGTCATCACACTGCAAATGTAAGATTTACATTACACACTCAATGCCAATGCTTAGTTACTTTGCTATTGTTGCTGACCACAACCTCTCACACAGTAGTACCCTCCTCGTTTCAGATATGCGTTACTTGGCATTCTAAATGTTTTTCCACTCGAAAAATGTCGTCTTTTTTCCTCAATACATTACAAATTTTAAAAAGTCTCGTTGCAGTGGGGAAGATTTCTACAAACACAGCAAGTACTTCCTCCGCCACACACCGCTTGGTGGCTAGCGGAGTATATATGTAGATACTTCCCTTGTGAAGTATTAGCTGAATGCAATCGCCATCAAAGCGAATAGCGAGGTTTCCATCTTCGTCGACGACCACTACAAAATTGATTTTCCACTATGGAACATATTAAAAAAAAGAAACATAAAGAGTTCACTAGCATACTATTACAAAACAAACTTGACGACATCGGTGGCCAAAACAAAGAGCGTGATAGTACAATGGTTATGAGATTCGACTCGCATTGGAGAGGATCGGGGTTCAAAAATCCCTATACGGCAGTCCTGATCAGGGACTTGTGCGTTCTCCCCGAACTGCTTCAGGAGAATACAGAATCGTTTCTTCAAATCGGCCGTGGTCGATTTCCTGCGCCACGCTTGTACCCGTCTGAGCTCGGTGTCGAGGGGACGTTGACCTCTAAACTCCTTGTCCTGTTGGTATCGTTCAAGAACATAGCGCTCGAAACAGAATCTCACGCCTCTGCTGACGCCGGTGCGGCCGGAAGGAAAACAAAGAGATCGATGTCGAATTCTGATAGAATGCAGTGCATTTCCGCACAGACTGGGCCTGGTAAACTGCTCTTGCTATTTTATAACGAGAAAGTGAATTGTAGAACTATTTCTCCAATACCTACGGCCCGTAAAAATTTCCACTGGTGTTAGGACAGCACTGTGATTCCCGCCTGGGCCAGCGAGATCGCTGACATGTAAAACATCTCCACACACACAAGTACGGTATGTTTCTACTAACTTGATAATACTTACATCAAGGTCCATGAGCATTAGGCGCTATTTGTTAAAATAAATTTATGAATGTCAGTTATAAAGCCGCAACATTAAAGTGCTAATGACACAAATTGTTTCTGAACATAAACTCAGTAGGAATGCAGCCTATCATCTGACTGTTTCTAGAAAAGAGGCACACTACACAATTTACCACTTCGTCCTTGGCATCTTGTTAGAAAGAATTTAATCAGTTAGTGACCACCACCATCATCATCAACCGTACCACACCCAAAATATTTGTAAGCATTACAGTCTTCAGTGATTCACATCCATGTTTCCCCTGCATATTTTATGCTGTCATCTACGCAACTTCCATTAGATCGTCGTTATGGTATTTCCTTACATCTCTGAATCCATGGAAGTACTTTCTTCGGCTATCTACCATCCACTCGCTTAGCTGTATGTCAAGCTTTCCTCCGTTTCCACTACGATCGTAATTATTTCTTCCATACCGGCCTGTTCCCCGACTCATTTGGCTGTTTTCCTGTCTCTCTCTAAACAATTCCAACATACATCTCTCCGTTGCTAAGCAACCCTCAGTAATTGAATGGTTGTAGAATTAAAAGTCCATGCCTCACTGCCACTGGTAGTACAAATCGATTCATAAGGTATTCCATTTAACAAAAAAACTGCTTCTTTACTTACAATTACAAAAAAATTGAAAGAAGTTCGGAGAAAAGAGGCACAGTCTGTATATTTTCCAAGTCGAGGCCTACTAAGGAGACTGCCTACACTACGCTTGTCCGTCCTCTTTTAGAAAACTGCTGCGCGGTGTGGGATCCTTACCAGATAGGATTCACGGAGTACATCGAAAAAGGTCAAAGAAGGGCAGCACGTTTCGCATTATCGCGAAATATGGGAGACAACGTCACTGAAATGATACAGGATTTGGGCTAGACATCATTAAAACAAAGGCGTTTTTCGTTGCGACGGAATCTTCACACGAAATTCCAATCACCAGCTTTCTCCTCAGAATGCGAAAATATTTTGTTGACACGGACCTACATGGGGGAAACGATCCCCACGATAAAATAAGGGAAATCAGAGCTCGAACGAAAAGATATAGGTGTTCGTTCTTTCCGCGCGCTTTACGAGATTGGAATAATGGAAAATTGTCAAGGTTGTTCGATGAACCCTCTGCCAGGCACTGAAATGTGATTTGCAGACTATCCATGCAGACCTTCTACGCTATGGATGCTTTTAGCATGACAGTCAGGACTATTACATATTTTATGTTACTACACTCTCGACAAGTCAGAAAACTAACTTGGAAAAGGATTAAATCCGATATTCCGAGCACAAAAGGAAGTAACCAAAATTTTTAATTACAAGCTAGTGCATGGGTACGCAATAAAACACACGCCCTTTTCGAAAGCCGATGGCCACTGGAGTGTTTCTTTTCCAGCGTCCTGCTGACCCTGACCCACATATGGGGCGGTGTCTTAAGCCGCGCCTGCAATGCGCACGCTGCGGGACCGCATTCTTGGTAAGTGACCGGAGAAGCACGCGCCCGAGGCAATATTACAGTACGACACACTACGACAAAACAAACGTCAAACGATTTGTGCTTGTCTTCTAAGAAGGTGACGACGGAACAAGTCAATTAATATACGTGTCGTCTTACAGAAGCATGGTAGGGCCCCTAATTACAGTCAGTTCCACAAGAAAGTGTACAACATATTTTTTAATGTAGCGTCCGCAGCGACATCTCACGTAGTGGTCTCGAATCTGTACTTAATGCGCTTTTGCACTGTGTATAGATAAACAGTGTGAGAGTTGAATGTTTTGGCTAATTGGACTTTAAAAGCTGAAAAAATGTGCAATATTTATCAAAAATTCCTTCTGAGGTCCGTTAAGAAGTTATTTGGTTCGTACGAGGCAGACTGGGTGCTTCAAGAGGATAATGGTCCGAAATATAGCAGCAGTCTCTGTACAGCGTGGGAACAAGACAATAGGATGTCCAGATGGATTGGTCTGCAATGTCTCCGGATGCAAATCCGATTGAAATGTTTGGTCGTATATTAAGATGAAGCTTAAAGGAAAGCCAATATATACTTTGATATATATATATATATATATATATATATATATATATATATATATATATATATAAATCAGGACGGTATGGAGGTCGTTACCGAGAGAATATACAAAAAATCTCGTGAAAAGCATGCCAAAAAGGTGCCAGTACACTTTCTTGTGGAACTAACTGTATGTCCTCAACACTGTGTGCGAAACCGTGCGAAATATCTTCTATGCAAGGGCGACACGCAAAAATTCATGTCTACATACAGCTATTTATTTCTCAACATAGTCACTCTGGCGCAGAGCACATTTCTCCCAACTAGAGACCAATTTGTACGTATCATCACTGCAGAAAGATGACTTCCTTGATGGAGCCAGAACCTCACCTCTCTTTGAACCGCTTCATCACTGTAAACGTGAAGTCCTCGAGGGCGTTTTTTTAAGATTTGGAAACAGATGAAAATCGTGCTCTATGCGTGGACTAACTCTTCGAATTCGAAACTCGACTACAACACGCTGTTTTTCATGCACCGACATGATTCCGTTACAAGCTACAATTAGGACCTCTCTAGAGGCAGAGAGCTGCAAAGATGTAGACTTGAAAAATAAAGAAGTAGAATGTTAACATCATTTCTTTTATTTAAAAAGTTAAGAGTTTTTTTTTTTTTTACATCTATATGGATACTCTGCAAATCACATTTCACTACCTGGCGGAGGGTTCGTCGAACCACATTTCACAATTGTCTATTATTCCTATCTCGTATAGCGCGGAAAGAACGAACACCTATATCTTTCCGTACGAGCTATGATTTCCCTTATTTTATTGTGGTGATCGTTTCTCCCTATGTAGGTCGGTGTCAACAAAATATTTTCGCTTTCTTTGGAGAAAGATGGTGATTGAAATTTCGTGAGAAGACTCCCTCGCAACGAAAAACGCCTTTCATTTAATGATGTCCAGCCCAGATCCTGTATCTGAAAGCGACACTCTCTCCCATATTTCGCGATAATACGAAAGGTACTGCCCTTCTTTGAACTTTTTCTATGTACTCCGTGAATCGTATCTGGTAAGGATCCCACACCACGCAACAGTATCCTAAAACAAAACGAACAAGCGTAGTGTAGGCAGTCTCCTTAAGTAGATCTGTTACAATTTCTAAGCGTTCTGCCAATAGCACGCAGTCTTTGGTTAGCTTTCCCCAAAACATTTTCTGTGTGTTCCTCCCAATTTACGTTGTTCGTAATTGTAATTCCTCGGTATTTAGTTGGATTTACGGCCTTTAGATTTTACTCATTTATCAGGTAACCGAAGTTTAACGAATTACTTTTAGCACTCATGTGGATGACCTCACACTTTTCGTTATTTAGGGTCAACTGCCAATTAACGCACCATTCAGATATCTCTTCTAAATCATTTTGCAATTTGTTTCTATCTTCTGACGACTTTATTAGTCCATAAACGACGGCTTCATCTGCAAACAACCTAAGACGGCTGTCTCCCAAATCGTTTATATACATAAGGAACAGCAAAGGGCCTATAACACTACCTTGGGGAACGCCAGAAATCGCTTCTGTTTTACTCGATGACTTTCCGTCTATTACTACGAACTGTGACCTCTCTGACAGGAAATCACAAATCCAGCCATATAACTGAGACGATGTTGCATAAGCACGCAATTTCCCTACAAGCTGCGTGTTAGGTGCAGTGTGAAAAGCCTTCCGGAAATCTGGAAATATGGAATCAATCTGAAATCCCTTGACAATAGCACTGAACACTTCATGCGAATAAAGAGCTAGTTGTGTTTCACAACAAGGATGTTTTCTAAACCCATGTTTACTGTGTGTCAATAGACCGTTTTCTTCGAGGTAATTCATAATGTTCGAACACAATATGTGTTCCAAAATCTTGCTGCATATCGACGTTAATGATATGAGCCTGTAATTAAGTGGATTACTCCTACTACCCTTCTTGAATATTGGTGTGACCTGTGCAACTTTCCAGTCTTTGGGTACGGATCTTTCGTCGAGCGAATGGTTGTATATGATTCTTAATTAAGGAGCTGTTGCATCAGCAAACTCTGAAAGGAACCTAATTGCTATACAGTCTGAACCGGAAGACTTGCTTTTATTAAGTGATTTAATTTGCTTCACTACTCCGAGGGTATTTACTTATACGTTACTCATGTTGACAGCTGTTCTTGATTCGAATTCTGGAATATTTACTTCGTCTTCTTTTGTGAAGGTATTTCGGAAGGCTGTGTTTAGTAACTCTGTTTTGGCAGCACTGTCTTCTATAGTATCTCCATTGCTATCGCGCAGAGAAGGCACTGTATAAGCATCTCGCATTGAAGTCCGTGCTAAATTTCGAGCTTCTGTACAATATTGCCAATCTTGGGGATTTTGCGTGTTTAAATTTGGCATCTTTGTTTCGATGTTTCTGCAACAGTGTTCTGACCCATTTTGTGTACCAAGGAGGATCAGCTCCGTCGTTTGTTAATTTATTTCGTATAAATCTCTCAATTCCTGCCGATACGCCGGCCGCGGTGGTCTAGCGGTTCTAGGCGCTCAGTCCGGAACCGCGCGACTGCTACGGTCGCAGGTTCGAATCCTGCCTCGGGCATGGATGTGTGTGTTGTACTTAGGTTAGTTAGGTTTAAGTAGTTCTAAGTTCTAGGGGACTGATGACCACAGATGTTAAGTCCCATAGTGCTCAGAGCCATTTGATCCATTTTGAACCTGCCGATACTATTTCTCTGAATTCAAGCCACATGTGGTCTACTCTTATATTATCAATTTGGAAGGAGTGGAGATTGTATCTCAGGAAGGCGTCAAGTGAATTTTTATCTGCTTTTTTGAATAGGTACAGTTTTCGTTTATTTTTGGAGGATTTGGGGGTTACAATATTCAATCTCGCTACGACAATCCTGTGTTCACTAATCCCTGCATCCGTTTTGATGCTCGTTATTAACTCAGGATTGTTTGTTGCTAAGATGTCAAGTGTGTTTTGACAACCGTTTACTATTCGCGTGGGCTCATTAACTAAATGCTCGAAATAATTTTCAGAGAATGCGTTTAGCACAATTTCGAATAATGTTTCATGCGTACCCCGGAATTAAACATGTATTTTCGCCAATATATCGAGGGTAAATTGAAGTCACCACCAACTATAATCATATGAGTCGCTTACGTGTTTAAAATCAAACTCCAGTTTTCTTTGAACCTTTCAGCAACAGTATCATCTGAATTGGGAGGTCCGTAAAAGGATCCAATTATTACTTTATTCCGGATACCAAGAACGACCTCTGCCCATACTAACTCTCAGGAATTATCTACTTCAATTTCGCGACAACATAAACTACTTCTAACAGCAACAAACACGCCACCGCCAACCGTGTTTAGCCTATCCTTTCGGAACACCGTTACGTTCTTCGCAAAATTTCGACTGAGCTTACCTCCGGCTTTAGCCAGCTTTCAGTACTTTTAACGATTTGAGCATCAGTGCTTTCTATTAGAGTTTGGAGCTCTGGTACTTTCCCAACATAACTATGACAATTTACAACTGTTATACCGATACTTCCAGTATCTACGTTCTTCCTGTGTTCGTCATGCACCCTTTGTGACTGAAACCCTTCTTGTGTTTTCCCGAGACCCTCTGACCTAAAAAACGGCCCAGTCCCCGCCACGCAGCCCCTGCTACCCGTGTAGCCGCCTCCTGTGTATAGCGGATTCCTGACCTATTCAGCGGAACCCGAAACCCAACCACCCTACGGCGCAAGTCGAGGAATCTGCAGCCTACATGGTCGCAGAACCGTCTGAGGCTCTGATTCAGACCCCCCACTCGGCTCTAGGCCAGAGGCCCGCAATCGGTCCTGTCGACAATACTGCAAATGGTCAGCTCTGCTTTCATCTTGCAAGCAAGACTGGCAGCCTTTACCACTTCTGTCAGCCGCTCGAAACCAGAGGGAATCTCTTCTGATGTTAAGTGAAGCACATCATTGGTACCGATGTGAGCAACCACCTGCAGTTGGCTGCACCACGTGCTCTTCATGGCATCCGGGAGGACCCGTTCCACATGTGGAATTACTCCACCCGGTATGCACACGGAGTGCACATTGGTTTTCTTTCCCCTCTCGGCAGCCAAGTCCCTAAGCGGCCCCATAACGGGCCTAACATAAAAATTCGGAGGCATTACTTTTCAGCACACTTTCGCAGATTATTGCTTTATTCTGCTGTGGTTGGCACTCCGTCGGGGTACCCAGAGGTTATAACAGTTACGAAGGTCTGTGATCACATTATAATCGGTACATTGGTCAAATAAATTCAGTTTAATTGCTACACAGGATTCAGAGTAAAAACCTAAACTTTCGGGATTCAGTTCCTGCTAGAGGGCTGGATTTGTTTCTGCCTGTTACGTAACTTTCACCTCTGGCTGTAGTTAACGTAAGTGAAAAATACAACGCTTCACTACAGTTGGTATCTCGCACTACGTTTCAGGTCCCCCTTAAATCTTGCAGTGTGTTCTCGTTCACAGTTTCGAGGTAGACAAGGACGTAACATCTCATATTCGCCACAGCATGGTTGAGTCTAGTGGTCATACTTTGTGTTAGTAACTGCTTTACCGTTTACACACTGTCCCGTCTCACTTTGTCTGTAGTCACGGAGGACCGCCGTTCTGTTTCATTCCAGAGTTTCTAGCTACGTGGCTCGAGATAGCATAATTTTATGCGAATACACATTCATTCGTAACACCAGAAACAGTAATCGAAGTGTATGTAACACACAAAGGGAACATGGCACACGCAACATAGGGCTCTGCAGGAGAGCGTAGTGCATCTCTGTACTCAAAGATCTAGAAGACAGCAACAACACCGCGTTGTAATATACGCAGCTACTCGAAATAAGAAAAACTATGGTGTGTATAAACCGAGACCCGCCGCGAAGTATCATCGGTCGTTGCTGTTATCTCTGCATAAGAAGGCAACACTAACGTCAGACGTGTTTTTCGCCCGCCACACCGCACGTCATGCCAGTAATAGTTACGACATTTTAATGCACACACAAGAAACTTAACGCAAAACGCAGACAGCATGCCCAGTTGCTAGGAGATCAGACAACGGACGCGTATAACCGACGACTTCCCTAAAGTTGTTTTTTATGCTGAAAAATTACACACCCTGTTCCGTAGTTGCCTACAGCACTTCCTACATTACAATATTTCATTTTCATGTTAGGACAGTTACTGAATCACACTCACATGTTGAAGATAGTTTTCAGCATACATCTACGATGGTGGAACTTTAATAGTGGCAACTATTTATTTACAGTTCGTACAAAATAGATACGTGTTTCAGAGTTTTATTGACTTTCAAAGTAGTCACCAGAATTGTGTATAACCCGTTGCCAGCGACGTGGAAGTCGTAGGATACTCTTAGCAGTGCCTGTTGTGTTGACAGTTCGAGCGGCGGGGTCTATTGTCCGACTAATTTGTAGCAGTTCTGAAGCGAATGCCGTGAGGTGTTTCCTTCAGTTTAGAAATCGAGTTGAACTCACGAGGGCTTAAGTCAGGGGAGTGCAATAGATGGTATAGCACTTAGCAACCCCATCAGTCAAACAAATCAGTAACAGCTTGCACTGTAGGAGCTTGAGCATTGTCCTGCAAAATGATGGTCAGGTCCTGCAGAAAGTGTCTCTAAGCTGGTCGTAGGTTGTGTTCCAAAAATGAACAGCATGCTACAAATTCGTCGGACAATAGACCGCGCCGCTCGAACTGTCAACACAATTGGCACTGCTAAGAGTATCCTACGACTTCCACATCGTTGGCAACGGGTTATACACAATGCTGGTGACTACTTTTAAGGTCAGAAAACTTTGAAACGCGTATCAATTTGTACGAGCTGTAAATAAATAGTTAACACTATTAAAGTTCCAACCCTCGTATTATATGAAAGAAAGGTATAAAAATTATACTTCCGTATTTTTTCCTTTCTTATTATACATTGAGGAGCCAAAGAAACTGGTACACCTGCCTAATATCGCGTAGGGCCCACGCGAGCACGCAGAAGTGCCGCAACACGACGTGGCATGGACTCGACTAATGTCTGAAGTAATGCTAGTTTTGAACAGCATGATGCAAGGCATCCCAGGTATGCTCAATAACGTTCATGTCTCGGGAGTTTGGTGGCCAGCGGAAGTGTTCCTGGAGCCACTCTGTAGCAATTCTGGACGTGTGGAGCATCGCACTGTCCTGCTGGAATGTCCATATGCACAATGGACATGAATGGATGCAGCTGATCGGATAGGATGCTTACGACGTGTCACCTGTCAGAGTCGTGTCTAGACGTATCAGGAATACCATATCACTCCAACTGCACAAGCCCCACACCATTACAGAGCCTCCACCAGCTTGAACTGGTGAGATGCAAGGTCTTTGAATTCATCAGGTTGTCTCCATACCAGTCACGTCCATCCGCTCGATAAAATTTGAAACGAGACTCGTCAGACCAGGCATCATGTTTCCAGTAATCAACAATCCAATGTCGGTGTCCACGGGCCCAGGCGAGTTGTGAAGTCATCAAGGACACACGAATGGGCCTTCGGCTTCGAAAGCCCATATCGGTGATGTTTCGTTGAATGTTTCTCACGCTGACACTTGTTGATGGACCGGCACTGAAATCTGCACCAATTTGCGAAAGGGTTGCACTTCTGTCACGTTGGACGATTCTCTTCAGTCATCGTTGGTCCCGCTCTTGAAGGACCATTTTCCGGCAGCAGCGATGTCGGAGATTTGATGTTTTACCGGATTCCTGATATTCACGGTACACTCGTGAAATGGCCGTGCGGGAAAATCCCCACTTCATCGCTACCTCGGAGATGCTGTGTCCCATCGTTCGTGCGACGACTATAACACCACGTTCAAAGTCACTTAAATCTTAATAACCTGCCATTGTAGCAGCAGTAACCTATCTAATAACTGCTCCCGACATTTTTTTTATTATATAAGCGTTCCCGACAGCAGCGCCGTATTCTGCCTTTTTACATATCTCAGTATTTGAATACGCATGCCTATACCAGTTTCTTTGGCGCTTCAGTGTATATACGCTAAGGATGTCTTGAATATGTCTCAGTCTGCAATAGCTGTAACATGAAAATGAAATGCCGTAATGTAGGGTGCTTTCTAGGTATTACGGAATGAGTATGTAATCTGCCAGCATCAAAAACAATTTTAAAGAAGTCTGTAGCGACGCGGATTGTTGTCAGCGTTTTGCGTTAAGTTTCTTTTCAGCGACATGGAGCAACTGAAATCTTGGTAAGAGTTTTACGAGTTCATGAAATTTCGGAATGGAGAGGCCAGTCACCAAAGTTAGTAAAAATATTCCTGATATAAAAGATCTGAGAGGTCACAGTTCGTAGTAATTGACGGACAGTCATCGAGTAAAACAGGAGTGATTTCTGGCGTTCCCCAAGGTATAGACCCTCTGCTGTTCCCTATTTATTTAAACCATTTAGGAGTCAATTTGAGCAGCCGTCTTTACAGATGATGTCGTTTATCGTCTAGTAAAGTCATCAGAAGATCAAAACAAATTGCAAAATGATTTAGAGAAGATATCTGTATGGTGCGAAAACTGGCAATTGACCCTAAATAATGAGAAGTGTGAGGTCATCGACATGAGTACTAAAAGGAATCCGTAAAGCTTCGGTTACACAATAAATGAGTCAAATCTAAAGGCCGTAAATTCAACTAAATACCTAGGAATTACAATAACGAAACACTTAAATTGGGAGGAACACACAGCGTATGTTGTGTGGAAGGCAAACCAATGACTGCGTTTTACTGGCATGACACTCAGAAATGTAACAGATCTACAAAAGAGACTGTCTACACTATGCATGTCCGTCCTCTTTTGTTGTAGTGCTGCGCGGTCTGGGATCATTACCAAACAGGATTAACGGAGTACATGGAGAAAGTTCGAAGAAGAGTAGCACGTTTTGCATTATCGCGAAACAGGGGAGAAAGTGTCACTGGCATGATACAGGATTTGGGGGTGGGCATCGTTAAAACAAAGCCTTTTTTCGTTGCGGCGGGGTCTTCTCGCGAAATTATCACCGGCTTTCTCCTTCGAATGCAAAAATATTTTGTCGTCGCCGACTTAAATAGGAAGAAACTATCATCATAATAAAATATGGGAAATCAGAGCTCGCGCGGAAAGATATAGGTGTTCGAAATTAGAATAATAGAGAATAACTGTGAAGGTGGTTCAATGAACCCTCCACCAGGCACTTGAGTGTGATTTGCGGAGTGTAGATGTAGATTGCTCGAACTCTTGTCTCGACGATTTTTACCTGTGGGCCAAGCAGACGGGTCAGGCGTATTCAAATAATCCCTGCACACTGGAAGAGCTACACCTAAACGAAGAAAACCATATTGCTGCCATTCAAAAATTGGTTCAAATGGCTCTGAGCACTATGGGACTTAACTTCTGAGGTTATCAGTCCCCTAGAACTTAGAAAAACTTAAACCTACCTAAGCTAAGGACATCACACACATCCATGTCCGAGGCAGGATTCGAACCTGCGACCGTAGCGGTCGCGCGGTTCCAGACCGCAGCGCCTAGAACCGCTCGGCCACCACGGTCGGCTGCTGCCATTCCTTCGGCAGAAGTGTTACACGTGTCTCGTAGTTCGATAAATCGCGCACAGTGCAACATCGTCTGTTGCTGGTATTGCTACTGTCTTCAGTCCGAAAACTGGTTTGATGAAGCTCGCTAACATGTGGAAAACACCTCATCTCTACATAACTACAGTAATGTACATCAATTTCAACCTGACTATTGTACTTAAGGCTTGATCACCTACTAAAATCCCCCCCCCCCTACCACCCATTTCATTCCATTTCTAAATCGACGATTCCTTGATGCCTCTAGATGTGTCCTACCAATCGACCCCTTCTTTTCGTCGAGTTGTGTCATACATTTCTTTTTTGCACGATTCGACGCACTACCTCTTCATTAGTTATTCGTTCTATCCATATAATCTTCAGCTTTCTTCTTTAGCCCCACATTTCAAAACCTTCTATTCTCTTCTTCTCTGAACTGTTCATCGTGCACTTCCCGACAAATGACTTAAGAAAATACTTCCTAACACTTAAATTGATATTACATGTCAAGAAATTCCTCTTTTCCAGAAACACTTTTCCAGCTGTACCAGTCTGCACTTTACATTCTCTCTATTTCTATCATCACTTATTCTGCTGTCCGAATAGCAAAATCCATCGACCAATTTTAGGATCTTATTTTCAAACCTATTTCCCTCGGCATCGCCTGATTTAATTAGACTACATTCAATTACCCCTGTTTTACTTTTATTGATCTTCACGTTATAACCTATACTATACATTCCGTTCAACTGCTCTATCATGTCCTTCGACGTCTTTGACAGAATTACAGTGTCAGTGGCAAACCTAAGAGTTTTTATTTCTTCTCCCTGAACTTTAGTTCCCGTTCCAAATTTCTCCTTGGTTTCCTGTACGGATTGCTCAACGTACAGATTAAATACTATTGGGAAGAAAATACGATGCTGTTTCATTCCCTTCCGCAACTGCAGCATCCTTTTAATGTCCTTCGGTTCTCATTACAACATTCTGCTGTCTGTACAAGTTGTAGATAGCCTTTCGCTCCCTGCATTTTATCCGTGCTACCTTCAGAATTTCATAGGGCGTACTTGAGTCGACTCTGTCAAAAGCTTTCTCTACATCTACGAAAGATATAAAAGTATCATTCCCTTTCTTTAATTATCTTCGAAGGTAAGTCATAGTGTCAGTGTGACCTCGCATGTTCCTGCATTTCTCGGAAACAGACACTCGGCTTTCCCTAGGTCGGCTTGTACCAGTTTTCCATTATTCTGTCAATAATTCGTGTCAGTATTTTGCATTCATGACTTATTAAACTGATGGTTTGGTAATATTCACACTTGTCAGCACCTTACTTCTTTGAAACAGGTATTATGTTCTTCTTGAAGTCTGAGGATATTTCGCCTGTTTCATGTGTCTTGCATACCATGTGGAATAGTTTTGTCATCACGAGAGAATGTCGTCTACTCCAGGGGCCTTGTTTCAACTTAGATCTTGCTGTGCTCTGTCATATCCTTCTCTGATTATCATATCTGCCATTCCATTTTTACCTACTTACTCTTCTCTTTATATAATATTGTCCTCAAGTTTGCTTCTTTTACACAGACTTCCCACTTAATTCTTCTACCTTCAGCTTTCTCATTTTTGCTTTGTACTGGTTTGCCATGTGAGCTCTTGATATTCATTCACTTGCTTCCCTTTTCACCAAAGGTCTGTCTAATGTTCGTATAGGCTGCATTAATCTTCCACATAATTTGCAATTCCTATCACTCTAATGTTTAAACGTGTGTCTTCCATTTTACCTGTTTCACTTCCTGTATTTTTATGTTTTCTCCTTTCGTCAATTATATTCAATATTCCGTGTGTTATCCAAAGATTTCTACTAGGCACTCCCTATTTGATCTTCTGCTGCCTTAACTATTTCATCTCCCAAAGCTATCCATTTGTCTTCTATTATGTTCCTTAACAGAGTTTTAGTCAATTGTTGCCTAATGCTCCCTCCCTATGAAGTTCTCAACAACCTCTGGTTCCAATTATCCAGATTCCACCTTTTTAATTTCACATTTCTGCAAATTCTTCACTTCCAATCTGCAGTTCATAATCAATAAATTACGGTCAGAGTCTACACCTAATCCTGAAAACGTTTTGCTATTTAAAATCTGGTTTCGAAATTTCTGTCCCCGCCATTATGTAATGTAGATGAAACCTTCCGGTGTTCCTAGGTATCTTCCAAAATATTCTTTCACAATTCTTAAACCGTTTATTAATAATGATTAAATTATGCTCTGCGCAAAATTTTACCAGGCGGTTTCCTCCTTCAATCCTTTCCCTCACTCCAAGTTCTCCTACAATTTTCCCCTCTCGTCCTTTCACTACTACCGAATTACAGTCACCAATCACAATTAAATTTTCGTCTCCGTTAACGCTACAAGGGGGAAAATATTACATTGTTACTAAACCATCGTAAATTTTACTACTCCATATTTTATTCAAAAGAAGTCATAATTCATAGTTTATGCACTAGTTAATTACGATTTTAAGGTCTCCGATCGTATATCACACACAAAATAAGTAAAAATTGTCCTGCTTTACACCATATACTAACAATACCAAACTGGAGGGAACCGCGAACTGGTACCAGCTGCAAACGTAAATTTTAGAAGGGTTTAGTAATCTAGGGTTGAGGCTTGGCCAGATAGAACGCGACGTGTTGGTGCGGCCTGCAGCCCCGAGCCGCAAACGCCGGTCCGCATTCGCTGAAATGCTTGTTATTGTATCGTGCCGGTCACAGGGAGTGCGGCTTTCACGCAGAGGCAACCGACCTGCCGCACCGGCAGCGCCCAGTTGTCCCAGAATACAGATTCGTCGCTGGCCTGAACGGCTCTGTGCACTCGTCGGTGCATTTCACTGACGTGCGACAGCAGCGGCGGGACGCAGCTCTGTCTTGCTGCGTTACACATGCAAGCTGCTAATGAGGTTTCGGCCGCTTCCACAGTGTTGACAGCTGACGCAGCAACAGCAGTCGCTGAGGACAGCCGCTCTACCTGCCGTTGAACGCCCGGGCCATCCGCTGCAGCGTGAGCCGCACCGTTAGGCCGCGTTCTGTCCTGGCGTGGCCTCGAAGTATCTTAGTACTTTCACAACAGATTACCCGCATTCCTGTTTCCTGATTCATTATTAAGCCTACTCCAGTGTTACACCTGTTTGATATTGTGTTTATAACTCCGTGCTGAACTGACCAGATGTCCTGCTCTTAGCCGGCCGGGGTGGCCGAGCGGTTCTAGGCGCTACAGTCTGCAACCGCGCGACCGCTACGGTCGCAGGTTCGAATCCTACCTCGGGCATGGATGTGTGTGATGTCAAAAATGGCTCTGAGCACTATGGGACTTAACATCTGTGGTCATCAGTCCCCTAGAACTTAGAACTACTTAAACCTAACTAACCTAAGGACATCACACACATCCATGCCCATGCCCGAGGCAGGATTCGAGCCTGCGACCGTAGCAGTCGCGCGGTTCCGGACTGCGCGCCTAGAACCGCTAGACTACCGCGGCCGGCTGTGTGATGTCCTTAGGTTAGTTAGGTTTAAGTAGTTCTAAGTTCTAGGGGACTGATGACCTCAGAAGTTAAGTCCCATAGTACTCAGAACCATTTGAACCATTTGTCCTGCTCTTACAGCAATTGCACTTTTCTTATTCCCACTATATCTAATTTCAACGCTTCCATTTCTCTTTTTAAATTCTCTCTATCATGATTCTCGTCGTCAGTTGTTATGATGACAGGTGGCCAATGCTAAACAGAAACATATATTGCAGGTTTGGCAGTGAAGTTGGTAAGGACCTGGCTGCATAGTCTGTATCGGCAACGACTGAAATAATTAATAGTCGTCGGTAAAAAAATAATATATATTGTACTTAACTTGTGTTACAGGCTTCTTCATATGCTGCATACATATAATTACAAACACGTCTAGGGAGGCATTACTTATGCCATACTTGACTAAGCGCCTTGTTAGAGGTTGCTTCCTATCAGCTGAAGGCTATGCTAGATTCCTAGTTGACGTCCTGAGCAAGAGTGGACGAGAGCTCGCTAGATAATTGTCACAAGCCGCGGAGCGGCGCTAGTCGCGACTCGCGGGTCCAGCGATATCTATTACGGACCGCGGTCGATATCTGCAACCCCTAACAAGTGTGGTATCGAACGCTGATACCACACTCTAACCTAACTATCTGGTTCAGGGATCCAAGATTGCACGCTCCCACCCGTAGAAGGCCAGTTTTGTTGCTCTTGGTGACAATATCCTCCAGAGTAGTCCCCGCCCATATACTTTATATGGATGGGGAATTATTTTACCTCCGGAATGTTAACCGAAGTGAAAGCCGCCATCATCATTAAGCCCATATCAGGGGGCAATGGAGCCCCGCCCCCTCCCCAGCTCTCTTCAGGAACTGCATGTTTGTCTGGCCTCTCCACATATACACTCTAATATGGTAGCATCTACTGTACGGCTATCTGTATCGCAGAGGCACGCAAGGCACTTCCATCGTTCGTGGGGGCCATTGACGTCAACAGTGGTTATTCCATCATCTTCTGTATAGAGCTCTATAGGTCTCCTGTCCAGTAAACACGTTAATCTATTTGGTATCCATATTCCCAGCCCTGCATATCGATTCATCCTCCAGTTTACTATAAACACTACACTATTACTCTCCAAGTAAGTACAGGTCTCAGAAAAAGCAAATCTCAGCATACTGCCCATTTGACTGGCCTGCTAGGACTCAATGGTTTTGTGGGTCTCATTACAACTCGACATTCTGATTATTATTATTATTATTATTATTATTATTGTTATTATTATTATTGTACATGTTTTGCTATATATTTGGTATGTATTGTTCATGGTCAACTATAATAGACGGCATTAAGGCTCTAATCTGCTCATGCTAAATAAGTAATAAATATACAAAGTGCATTTCTTGAACTTTATTTTCAAATGAGGATCACTCGAAAAATAATGAAGTACCTTGAAGCCTGCCTTATGATTGGTGTCTTTAAAATCCAATTTAATCAATTTCAAGCTTTCAGTCCTCAATTATTTCATGTGCCTAAAGTTGTTTGCAATAAAAGCGCATTTCCTTTGCAAGAGAAAATACAATGTATCATTTTTTTATAAGTATAAGCTTGAGAAAAATATACACACAAGATAAAACTGTTCCAAGTCTGGTACGAATGCAGCGATGATTTACAAGGTGTGGTACTATTGGATGATCCCCTGCCTTCCTTCCACCTTTGGACGAAAATGTCCATAAAATTATAGGGGGGAGGGGGGCTACAGTTTGTTTAATATGGTCTCTCTACCATGGTGCAACCTGCCATATTTCACATTAACATACCACTGCCACAGGTGAAAGAAGCGATGATTCATCCTCGTACGGAGTGAGGCTAGATCCTCTAGCGTTTTGAGATAAGGAACAAATGGGAGGAAATGAATATTTTGGGCGATATGAGGTCTTTAACGAGCATTGCGTGTGAGGCACGTTTCTACACAGGCTATGTTTTGTCATCGACATTGTTGGGATACCGTGAACAACATTACACAGCCGTCTGTGATGTGTCCATGGTGTACTTCTCCCTAAAAGGTTACATGAGCTCCATTTTGTATGCAACACCAGTAAAACTGAAGAGGAACTGGTTGATGGAGTGTCACAGCAGTATGTCCCATTGTACAACAAACAAGGAGCATCTGAGAATGTGTGGTAAAATGTTGTAATGCATGCACTGAAACTAGCGACTGTCACTTTGAACAGCTTATGCTGCAGTGGTAATGTGTAAGTCGCTTATGTCAACGCGCAGCCACATTAGTTCCTTATTTCAAAGTACTCTGTTTTCCGTCCTCTATCGTCTGTGTTATTTTGTCCCTAAATATTTGAAAAACACTGTATTACGAAAAACGTTTTAGTAGCTATGCACTAGATGAATAATTTCAGAGAAGGAAATTTTTCGATACGAAACAGTTTTAGTTCTCACAGGAGTAACATATAGCCGCAATTATTACGAAGGAGACCGAGCGAGGTGGCGCACTGGTTAGCACATCGAACTCGCGTTCAGGAGAACGACGGTTCACACCCGCATCCGGCCATCCTGATTTACGTTTTCCGTGATTTCCCTAAATCGCTTCAGGCAAATGCCGGGATAGCTCCTTTGAAAGGGCACGGCCGACTTCCTTTCCCATCCTTCCCTAATCAGCCGCGCGGTCTACGGCGACCTGTCACGCTTCGCGCGGCTCCTCCCGTCAGTGTGTGTGTGTGTGTGTGTGTGTGTGTGTGTGTGTGTGTGTTTTGTCCTTAACGTAAGTTAGATTAAGTAGTGTGTAGTGTGTAAGTAGTGTGTAAGCCTGGGGACAGATGACCTCAGCACAGGTTGAATCCTCCGCTCTCCAGCTAAGTGTGCTGGCCGCAGTGGCCGAGCGGTTCTAGGCGCTTGTCTGGAACCACGTGACCGCTACGGTTGCTGTGATGTCCTTAGGTTAGTTAGGTTTAAGTAGTTCTAAGTTCTAGGGGACTGATGACCTCAGATGCTAAGTCCCATAGTGCTCAGAGCCATTTGAACCATTTCAGCCAGCTAAGTGTGCGCTGTTTTGAAACTTCCTAGTAATAAAACTGTTTATCGGGCTGGGACTTGAACCCGGAACCTTGCCTTCACGGGATATGCCGACCTACACAGGCGCAACATCATCAGTTGAATTCAGTCAGTGCTCGACAACGGCTGAGAAGTGCATCTTGGTGCTTTGCCGCATTACACCTCTGGCCATGAGCTTTTATTATGCGCAGTATGAATCTGGCGCAATACAGAGCAGGGCGTCATAAAAGAGAGGAAAAGCTTGTTTTTTTTTTTTGTGGCTTCGGGGATTCTGTTGTTGGTCGTCTCGTTATCAACGTAGCAGATGACAGTTCCTGTACTGAACGGTATTCAGAGATTACCAGGCGACTGACTGTTACACCTTCGGTGGCTTCAATATTTAATTATATCGTAAAATCCCTGCAATATGCTTTTACGTCGCACACAGCTCATGCAGAAAAATTACCTTGTGCTTAAGTCAGGAATTTTGATCACTCTTCAAAATGGTTCAAATGGCTCTGAGCACTATGGGACTTAACTGCTGAGGTCATCAGTCCCCTAGAACTTAGAACTACTTAAACCCAACTAACCTAAGGACACCACACACATCCATGCCCGAGGCAGGATTCGAACCTGAGACCGTAGCAGTCGCGCGGTTCCGTACTGAAGCGCCTAGAACCGCTCGGCCACCGCGGCCGGCTTTTGATCACTCTTGTTTTTGATTACAATACTATGTTAGCTAAGATCGAGAACATGTTATATTTTCCGTCTGGTCACCTAAGAAACGTACTGCGAGAGTTTTGCCATATATTATTTCATTCTGTTCAAAAATTAAATAACATTAGATACTATATTGTTGTTCTGCTCGTCCCTTTCTACGTCTTAACTGCAACTGTTCAAATCACCGCATGTCAATTGGACCAGCTGGCTAGCCAGTGTTGTGCATTTTAAATGCACCGGTAAAGTTGTTGCTCCGTATCATCCCTTAGTCGATGTACGCGTACAGCACAGCATAAAACGTATGCTTATTATCACACTTGCCTGTATTCGAAACAGCATGGCTTCCGCGCTACGTGAAACGAAATCCAGTGAGGCTCCGGCAAACGAGGAAGAATACATAGTGTAATGTTTACATCAGGTTTATTCTTAAGATGAACGCAGCATACGTAGATAGGACTGGAGGATACGTTGTGGGCTTCGCCTGTGTCGTTTTAAAAGGAGTCATTCCCGCATTTACCTCAAGCGATTTAGAGGAACAACATAAAACGCAAATCTGGGTGGTTAGATGGGGATATGAACTGCCCTCCTTCACTTTAATCATTTAGATGTCTGTAGTATGTGTAGTGGCAAGACTTTACCCATAACTTTCGATCAAATGAAATGGGTGTGGTCCTGTTACACTACCACCATAGACAAAGTGCACGAACTGCATGTGTGTTTTTATGTCGCTAGGTTCAGAAATCTAGTTTCACAACCAACCAATAATGATTTAAAGCGCCATTTTGTCTGGAATCGACTGAAATTTGCGACACCTTAAAAAGTGTATTTTCCACGTTTTGGAACAGAACGCTGGAATATGGACTTCAACATAAGCGAAGTCGTAGATGATTACCTCAGTTGTGACATTTTGGTTTTGTTAACAGAACTCTATAGTTACGAAGTCATTTGGCTTTCTTCACAACTGCTACAAACTTCCGTAAATGTAAATAGGTGTTATTTTCCCACGTGTACTTCCTTATTAAACTATAATCATACTTCTAAAGTCTATCATAACTGTGCATTTGTTGCCGTCGATTTTAAACAAAATTATTGGATAAAGAAACAAGCGCCGAAATATGTTCAAGATTGTTTTGAACTTGGAAAAACTCCGGCACCGGGTGATACGCGCTACAGCTCACCGTGTTACAACTGTTATCATATATCCCCCACACAAATAAAAGTAAACAACCTGAATTATACCTATGATAAACCTTCAGAACACGTGATGGCGATACAAGAAGTCTAAAGACATACAAACTAAACTAAAAAACTAAACTCCGCCCGAACAGGCCACGGAGGCCCAACGGCCGCCATGTCATCCTCAACCCACAGGTCTCACTGGATGCGGATATGGAGGGGGCATGTGGTCAGCACACCGCTCTCCCGGCCGTATGTCAGTCTACGAGACGGGAGCCGCTACTTCTCAATCAAGTACCGCCTCAGTTTGCCTCAGAAGGGCTGAGTGCACCCCGCTTGCCAACAGCGCTCGGCAGACCGGATGGTCACCCATCCAAGTGCTAGCCCAGCCCTACAGCGCTTAATTTCGTTGATCTGACGGGAACCGGTGTTCCCACTGCGGCAAGGCCGTTGAAGACAAATAACGCGCGCCAAAATACGTACTACTATGTACAGATGGCGCCAAGAATGCAAATGGGACCGCCGGCCGGAATGGCCGAGCGGTTCTAGGCGCTTCAGTCTGGAACCGCGCGACCGCTACGGTCGCAGGTTCGAATCCTACCTTGGGCATGGATGTGTGTGATGTTCTTAGGTTAGTTAGGTATAAGTAGTTCTAAGTTCTAGGGGACTGATGACCTCAGATGTTGAGTCCCATAGTGCTCAGAGCCATTTTTTTTTTCCCCAAATGTGACCGGATGTGCAATCACAGACCAGACAACATAAGCTTGGGAATGTTATGAAGAGCTAGTGGCCATTTTAGAAGCACTGAGGACAAAATTATATCTTAATCGACCCCCAAGCAGCAGTCTTGAGTCCGCAGCTCGTGGTCGTGCGGTAGCGTTCTCGCTTCCCGCGCCCGGGTCCCCGAGTTCGATTCCCGGCGGGGTCTGGCATTTTCTCTGCCTCGTGATGACTGGATGTTGTGTGATGTCCTTAGGTTAGTTAGGTTTAAGTAGTTCTAAGTTCAAGGGGGCTGATGACTATAGATGTTGAGTCCCACAGTGCTCAGAGCCATTTGAACCATTTTTAGCAGTCTTGATCTTGAACAATGGATTTTACACCACGGCACAACAACCAAGGCGTTTATGAAATTATGGAGCAAATCAATAGGCTACAAAATAAGAAAAAAAGTCAAATTAACGAATTGGACGACCAACTGGCCAAATAACATACAGGTCCACGAACGTCGTGTCCTCCAAAGCTACCATACAGAGACTTCATACCCGACTTAAATGGGCGACACGAATCAGGTGGAGCAAGGAATGGAGCAGACGAACCAACGACAAAAGGGAAACATTATAGTGCGATACACTCTGTGATCCCGTAAACGCAATAGTATATGAAGCACATGGTATCAAGATGTTTTTAAGTAACCACTGCACGAATTAAATTCAGTCACGGTCTTTTTAAAAACACATCGTCTGCGACTGATCGACAAGACGTGAACCATTATCCCGAAAAGACAGACAGAACAGATCGGACACTAAATCAAACGAGTGTTATGGGTTATAAGGGCATCCACTGCGTTATCAGTCTTTTGGGAATAACAGGCGTTAGGATGTATAAACTCATATACACAACTCTCAAGGAATGAATGTCCATATATTCAGCCATGTCAGAATCTAGATCCTGCGAGTAGGACAACAGTGTTTCTTTCTTTCTTTCTTTTTTTCTTTCAGAGAATACCGGCGACACGAGACCATACGGGAGAGCGGCCACTCCGAGGGGCACAGCAGAAACATAGATTTGCACTGCCTGGAAGACGGATCCCGGTTACTCCAATACACATGAGACGACACACCGGGCACAAAGTGTAGTGAACTTGTACAATTTCTTTAGTACAAAATAATACACATTTTGTTGTAACTGACGCTAATAAATTTTGTACGTAGATAAGCGTAGTGCATACATAGCAAATTTATAAATAAATAAATAAATAAAGAATTATAATACAGTCTTACACATTTTTCTGCTGCTCAGTGTTAGGAAAATCAGTATGGTTACGGAGCTAACGGCTCGTTAAGTTATTGTTTTAAAATGAGATGTGGTACATGCTCTTGGCTAAGTGATATACTTCAAGCACACGCACTACAACAAAGCACAATAACTTTTGTTTCCTTTTCCTTGCTGCGTTATAATGTGACCTGCGACCCGTCCTGCTGATAATACTTACGGAATTTACAGATACTAGAGTGAAGCTACAACTCTTAGTAAAGAAGTAGTATATTGTCACGTTTTTCAAGTGCAGTTACCTGAAAAGCAGTTTAAAATTGACAGAATAGGTCTACAATATTCTCGTGATACGAAAAGAATTTACAGTAATAGAGTAGCGATGCGCTAAATAGGTGCCATATTGGAAACCCCGCGTTCACTCAGCCAAGAGTGAGCGCCTGAGTTGATCATTACGCACCACCGAGGGCACGTGTAGCGCTTTGAGTGTTGCGAGCAGAGCAGAACTACTGTCGGCTTCCAGCCAGGGAATGTGCACTATAAACCTTAAGGTAACAAGCAAAACTATAACACCTACAAAGGTTTAATGACAGAGGTTATACCAATAGTTAACATATAACAATTTTTATTGGACGTCTAGAGTGTTGTCGGGCTCATTTTGCTCCCAGCAATGTTTAATTTCTGCTGACAAGTGAACAATATTTGTATCCTTTGGTTCCTCTCCGAAGTCAGTCCTATTTTGTTGGGAGGGGGAGGCTGGAAGGGTGGGGAGGGTGGAAGGTGGGAAGGAAGGTGAATGGTGGCGGGGAGGGAGGGGGGGAGAAAAGGAGAGGGGGAGAGGGAGAAGGAGAGAGAACGCCTGACTTCATCTGTAGCAACAGATATCACACGTATAGGAAAATAACACGCAGCCTTGGATATGATGTGGTCACCTCAACATTCCCCTAAAAACTACAACTGCAATAAAAGTAATTCAAAACGGAAATATCAGGACATGAAATTCGGTTTACACTGGGCAGCTTGATAGGATAGAAATGAATGTTACCTGGAAGGGGTAAATTATGATTCATAAAAGTGTGAAATTTTTCATGGAATCAATCTGCCTAGAAGCTGTCCAGATCACCGACGAAAAACATACAATGGCTGCTGTAATCGACATCCATCTCCCCTCTAATGCCTCATCTAGACTCCACTAAAAGCGCAAAAAAAAAAAAAAAAAAAAAAAAAAAAAAAAAAAAAAAACTGACAGGTTCGGAAATTAAATCGTATGATGCGCGACATATCCCATTTTGTCTCGCGATACCAGAAAAAAAGAATGTGGCGTACGGTAGCTAAAACTCCCCAAAAAATTAAGGATAGTTTGTACATCACAATGCTTTAGGCATAGTCTTACGCCCTTGCCTTCTTCTGACTTTTGAATTGGCTTCACCAGTCAATTATAGGTTTAGCCCTACTTTATAATGAGGACTCCGATCCACGGTGCAACGTAGCATTTATCAAATACGTAAATCAATACGAGAGGTGGGAAAACCGCAAAGTGATAGAAAATTCCGAGAAGCGCCTGGGGATTGAACCCAGAACCCTTGGGTTTTTAGTATTACACTTAACCACAAAACATCAATGGCCTCTGGTTCGCTCTGCAATTTTATAAATTCTGCAGCCTTGTCTTAATTCACTTGCTCGGCAGCAGAAAGTGTGTGTTTACACAGCATGTCCAAAAATGGGGATGACACAATCTCTATGAGCTCAGCAATTAAAACTCATGTCCCGTAAGTGGCCTTGACAACACCGCCTCTTCACGTTGAAATCTACAAAACCGGTTGCTGCGGTAGTACAGACTTAAAATGAAGTGGAAGTAATTGCCATGTGGTATAAGCAGTAGGGCATACCTTCCACATAAAGATCCACACAATTGCTGTAAAATGTGACACCTGTATAAGAAGCACTAAATGACTGCAATCACGGAATAGTAAACAGTGGGCCTATAACAAACAGCCCGCCTTTATGTTCGCGTTACATCCACTTGCCCGAATCTAACGTGTTAGACACCACATAATACTTCAAAACATTTGAGAGATATCACCGAACTGAAGCCGCACTGTACCTAAATGCACAACGAAACGGTGATAAACTTCCTCCGTGGACAAAATCAACTTTTTCGTAAACACTGATGAGCAGGCAGGAATCTACTGATTCAGCAAACTAGGAAAAGTAATGGGAAATCACCTGCACCAGGAGCTTTCCCGGTACAGAAACGAAATATGCGATTTTTACATGGCGCTTAGTCAGAAAATGATTTCCTTTAACAGCACAGCGAAGTCTAGCAAACGCAGATGTGAGACTACAGTTCGAATATAATTTTCTTAATGAATTCCATTAAGTCAAATTATGAAATAGACACAGAGCAGGAAGTGTCCATTTTATAGCGAATAAATGGAGACATATTTTGCGATTTTACAGGGAAAAATTTCAATCTTTACACCTAGAAACATTTCGTTTAAAATAAGAACCACTATGTCTTATTTGAAACAATGTTATTCTTGCTATATAAGAGTATCTATGAAGTTTGAATTAAAAACTGTCTGGCGCCTTACTTTTCATTGTGTCATATCTCTTCGAAATGCAAAATAGCAAAATACAAACGAATACTATGCAAGACAATATAATTATGTTAGCATCTTCATCAGGCTGGTTACATTAGTGTTTATCTGTGACCGTTAAAAAACCAAAGTCGAAGTCGACGTGCGTGCGTGCGTGTGTGTGTGTGTGTGTGTGTGTGTGTGTGTGTGTGTGTGTGACAGAGAGAGAGAGAGAGAGAGGCTGTATTACTGATTGTTACTCACTGATTATTGCGCATAGTCGGCATTATTTAGATTCTTACGGAAAGCGATGAAACATCAAACGGTGATAGCCGTTTTTAATTGACTTTTGACAATTTCCTCAATATAAATTCTTATGAACAGGATTAAAAGACAACATCTATGTTTGTTTGACATACACAGGATGACACAGCGAAGTCTCGGGAGATGAGCAAATGCAGATATGCGACAGCAATCGCCATGTGCATCGAAATCACGTTTTCCTGCATTTTCTGTGACTAGCAGTTCTGTTCATTAACAAGGGCCATTCCGTGTCAGTCTCATAAATATTTTCCGGGCCAGCTTTATTTTGCTAACCCTGTACATGCAAGTCACCTCTGCTGCTTGTATTTTCCAGTCATCTTTCTTTTTATTTATCTCACATTCCCTTTGATAAAAAATGTAGATAAAATGATTTATTTTCTTAGTCTTATCTCCTACCTGCGCGGGGTGAGCATGTTAATCTGGATTTGGCAATGTTAGCGGTAGAGGATCGTCGGATATATCCCCCCCCCCCCCCTCCTGGGACGTAATCTGTGTGTACTCCATCTGTCTGCGGCTAGTGTTACCCCATGTGAAAGTGTGAGAACGTTTTCACGTTTTCGAAGTGTTTGCGAAACGTGTAACTGACGCAGGACGTGGGAACTAGCTCGGTATTCACGTAGCTGGATAAGGGAAACCAGTTAACAACCATATCCAGGTTAGTCGGCGCACCTGCGGATTATATCAGAAATTGGCGCGCCTCCCCGCATCGGCATGATAACGCGCGCAGCCATCTGGGCAGGTCAATCGTGGAAAAAATTGGGAACTATTACGAAGAAATCATCATCATCATCATCATCATCATCATCATCATCATCATCATCGGTCCATCTACTTCTTGCGGTTCCCAAACACGTTCTACGTATCGACCGTTACTCACTAGCTTGTTTTCGTGATTATAATTCCCATTTCGACAAACGGGGTTAAGCCATTTTCACCTTTATCTTAGATTTTTTCCCATTATTAATATCACCTTCAAGATTCCTTTTTCGTATTAATAATATCACCTTCAAGTTTCTTTTTATGTTTTCACTGCAGATGTAATCAAGCTGCCACAACTACACAAAATTCATAAAATTGACCTCTTTGGAATGCGGAAACATCTTTTTCGTACTTGTAACAACACTAGGACATTTAAGAAGCACTTACGTGGATCTGTACACATCGCTGAATGAAATTTAGTTGTTGGGTTTCATTGACATGTGAATGGTCTCTTAAAAATTCCATGACAGCATAGGTTAAAAAACGCTACTGTACTATCCCGAAGGGGGAAGCGTGTATGAAAACATCGGCTTCCCTTTACGCATACAAAACAGTCGACAAAGATGTACCGATTCCTTATCTACCCGAAACAGTCACCAGGTTTTAACTTTGCTAATATGGTATGGTACCGTAAACAAGATCAGTTGCGTCGGACGCATCTCCTGGGAGTCTGAACTTTATAGAAACCGATAGCTATTTCCGTATAAATATTAGGGAATATTTCATACACTGAAATACACACTCTTCAAAGCTTCACGCAAGGGACCTGTACATTTTATGAAAAATAAGGCATTTCAGAACATCTTAAAGCCTCACATTCCCATCACTGCCTCACGCATTCATTCCAAAATAGCTGTTCCTCTATGCTCTCGGAATGCAGTGTGTAAAACGTCTTGGGAACAGCGCGATCAAATCGTTACTACTAAATCTCTTAACACAAGCCTTACTGCTAAATGTCGTATCACAAGCCTAAAAGTCGGAGAGACACGGAGTGGGAGAGTTTCTGTCACGTTTCTCATCTAACATTAATGGGCATCAACACGGCCGTTCCAGAAACCAAACAAGGCCTGGAACGAAAAGGCTATCTAGAGACACTACCAGCACAGCTGACGTCACTTGTATTTACAGTGGCTGTTCCTGCGCGTGTCCACGAGCAAAACAAAACAGGCACTCAGTATGCATATGTTTCACGTATCATTGAAAAGCACAGAATCGCGTAATTCGAGACAATGTCTGTGGAGGTAAAAAGACAATAATACAAACAGAAAAACTAAATTTGGAAACCATAAACTTCACAATGATTCATTTCGTGTGAAAAGAACAAAGATCTGTCTTTCGCAGCGTAAAGCGTTTCCTGGCCGTCCTCGTAGCAAACGGAGGGGAAAGTTGTTGGTTTGAAATCGTCGTCATTTATTCTGCCTTCCTTCTTATACATGGCAATTATGTGGGGGTCCCCTCGCGCCATTTCAGACTAACATTTGCCATAGAATGAACATAAACTAAAAATGGGAGCACAAACCTCAAAGACTGAGAAGCTCAGTTTTAAAAACAAAGTTATAAGGAGACGCCAGCCCTGTCTTCAGATTGTGCAAACCATCTTGACACAAAAGGCTCTTGCGAACATCTGAAGCTGCATTTGAATTCCATGACTCATCATCCTGTGTGTAGCGAGGTTATCCGACATAAGCAGCACTTACATGACTTAGGTACCTTCTTAGGCGACGGTTGTCCGTTCTCTTCCACAGTACTGCTCAGTTGCGTAGTATTCTTACCAGATAAGAAGACCTTAAAAAAAAATTTTAAAAAATGCGTTATCATGAAACAGGGGAGAATATGTCATTTAAATCAACAATTTTCTGCCGGCCGCGGTGGTCTCGCGGTTCTAGGCGCGCAGTCCGGAACCGTGCGACTGCTACGGTCGCAGGTTCGAATCCTGCCTCGGGCATGGATGTGTGTGATTTCCTTAGGTTAGTTAGGTTTAAGCAGTTCTAAGTTCTAGGGGACTTATGACCACAGCAGTTGAGTCCCATAGTGCTCAGAGCCAGCCAACAATTTTCTCCTTCTACTGAAAAATATTTTGTTGCCTCACTTTTGCATTTGGGGGAATGACCATCGCGAAACAGAAAACGGAGGCCCCAAGGAAATATTTAGGGATTCATTTTTCCCACACACTGTTCAATAGTGGAACGGTAGATATATAGCTTGAAAGAGGTGTGCTGTACCCTTTGCCAAGCTATTAAGTGTAAATTACAAAGCAATCGTGAAGATATGTTGTTCCATCTTGCTCCTTCGTTTCACTGATTACGTCGGAGACAGACTACTGTAGGGTATTTTTGCAGCAATAATGTCACACTCAGAATTTCTTCTGCATACTAATCATATAGTCAGTCGCACGGCTTTTCTACTTATTTCTCATTCTTGCACAGGTATGATATACACGGTATGATATACACGGTTCTATACGCACGAACATTACAATACTGAACACAGGAATGTTACCACTGATCTCTCTCCCTATTAAGGTAAAAGTTCCGCAAAAGAAAATACTCTGGATGTCCTAATCCTTTGAAATGATCCGTTTAATGTGGCAAACATGACTTTTGTAAATATCTGACTTACGAGGCCATTTTTCTGGTTTTTCCTGTGGTTTCCAACGGCACTTCATGAAATTCTTATGCACTCGCAAACCTGAAAGTATTAACTCCATGACGATCTGAAATAGAAACAGGCCGTAGAATAAATATATATTTCCACACAGTCTATGTACCATGCCCTTCATAAAAGGAAGAAATTGTGTGTGGGACAGTGAACTTTAAAGATGAAGATTTGTGGTTAGTTGGCTCCAGAGTTATTGTCACGCCGTCACGCTATGATACACATGAGAAACTAAAACACCACCAACAGTAACTACCTAAACATGTGTGTGTGTGTGTGTGTGTGTGTGTGTGTGTGTGTGTGTGTGTGTGTCCACCTAGAAAGTGAGTGGTTGTGACAACAAAAAAATTAGGAATGAAAGCCTGTGGATGGAAATACTACAAAAAAGTCAACAGTGAAAGATCAAATCGCTTTCCAGAGGTACATACATCGTTCAGACTAACAGCAGCACCACACACATTCCAAAGTTGCCAAGGCAAGACGGCACAATTGAAATAGAACACGAGAAAAAAAAAAAGAACATTGCCAGCCATTTCCTTTTCTGTTCCACTTGCAATTACCGCGAGGGAAAAATGATTGCTCATATGCGTCTTTACGAGTCGTAATCTCCCTTTTTTGTCCTTACAGTCCTTGTGCAAAATGAACTCCCTCAATAGTGTCATGCTACAATGTATTATTCACTCGAACACAGGGTGAAAATTATTTAAATCGACAAACTCTGGGAGGATGCACGAAATACGAAAATAAATATTCCTCTGAGGATTATTTTTTTTTAACAGTTAGAGGGAGTTTTCTCTGGACGACAGTTAATTAAACCAACAAACTCCGGAAGACTGGATGGGACCTTGAAAAGATTTTTTCTAATGTGTTTTGCTGTGAGGCACGATTTTACGATGACTTCAAACCTTACTTACATAAGACAAAAAGTAACACAAATTTTAATTCTTTATTACCAAGAGAGATACACGTTAACACAACACAATTACATCAGTTACAGGAGAGGTTCAAAAATGCCTCCACTGGCTTGCAAACATAGGTTACCTGGCAGGTCATATTATGTCTAACATGGCCAGAGACTGCAGGAGTGTCCTTAATTTCTCCTTCTGCTGCTGCTGCTGCTATCCGGGCAACCAGATCCTCTTCTGATTCAACAATCCACTTTTCTGGAAACTGATGTTTCAAGCACCGACGCACAGGGCGACTGAAATGTGCCGGCGCCCCCTCATGCTTCGTCGTCGTGATTTCTCGAGGTTTCCTAACCTCGGTGTTTCGTAGCCTGTAGGAGTTTGACTGCTTTTTCTACTTCTTCCTTGGACTGCTGACTGTTATACACCTGTTGCGGGGAGATCTCGTTGCACTTCTTGCGTGTTTTACTGTTCATGCTACTCGTGCGTGTTGACGCTACTTACGCAACAGGTCCCGCCATCTGGTGGTCGGTCACCAGTGCGCCTGGTGGTTGCCCCGCCATGCTGGAACCACATGCGCTTTCTTTGGCGAGTGGCACGTCATCCAACAATTCTGGCATTGCTCTGTCGAGGGAATTGTAATAATGCCTGCCATTTGACGGTCTACATAGGAGATATGGCCCAATTAAACAGTTACCAAGAACACCTGCTCAAACATTCACGTAGAAGCGCACTTCATGATCCCCGGTAAATATAACATGTGGATTAAACTCACGCCCAACATCCAAACTGTAGATTTTGAAGACCTTATCACGCCCGAACGTTGCTTAATCTGTTAACAGCACAGAGGATGGAAATGTAGGATGCATTTAACACTGTTTCATGTAGCATGCGAAAACTGTCCTCCGAGTGGATAATCATCTGGTCCAGGTTGTATACACGCTGTATGTAAAACTGATGTACCATTAGTTCATGAAGGACGTTTCTTACATTCGTCTTATTCATCTCCATGTTACGCGCAAATGCACGAGAGCCGATGGAAGGATCTTACTCCACATTCTGCATGACAGCTTTCTCCACATTCTGCATGACAGCTTTCTCAAACTGCTGAGTTCGCACTGTGCGACTTCGTCCCTGTTCAGGCAATCTACTAAATGACCCGATCTCAAAAATGATTCAAATGGCTGTGAGCACTATGCGACTTAACTTCTGAGGTCATCAGTCGCCTAGAACTTAGAACTACTTAAACCTAACTAACCTAAGGACATCACACACATCCATGCCCGAGGCAGGATTCGAACCTGCGAGCGTAGCGGTCACTCGGTTCCAGACTGTAGCGCCTAGAACCGCACGGCCACTCCGGCCGGCGACCCGATCTCACGCAAACGCTGATACACAGCAGCAAACCTGAAATGCTGCTTGCTGCGGCGATTTGGATATTGCTGTTGATAAACCCGCTGTGCTGCTCGTCCGTTGTGGTTCGCTATGCAATAGGCATCAACCATATCAGTGTACTCACTCCAGTTGTATCTCTCCATTAGTAACCAAGTACTACGATTGGTCAAGACGACCAACTAAATGCGAATGTGAAACAGGTATTACTCCTGAAAGAGCGAAATATGCCTTGTCGGTTTAAATAATTTTCACCCTTTATAAGTTCACGGTGTAACACTCTCGTACCGATCAAACCGACCCGTAGCATATCTAGCAGCACCTCTCTAATTGCTTCAACATCTTCATTTAATATTGCCTGCTGGGGATCCCAAACGCTCCAGCAGTACTCACGAATGTATCGTACAAGCATTCTGTACGTGGTCACCTTTATGGGATGCGCTCGACTTTCCCATCGCTCTCCCAATAATCCATAGCTGGCCATTAGACTTCCATACAACAGACATAATGTGCTCGTGTCATTTCATGTCATTCGCAAAGCTTCGTACGGTTAGACATTATCCACGATTAACGCAAGCACTGCATCAAATAGAAACTCTATCAAAATCATTCTGAATCTCCTTGGTCACTCAACGACGACACTTTCCCTAACGCTACTGCGTCATCAGCAAACAATTTCAGACTTGCTGCCCAATCTATCCGAACACATCGATTATGTACGTAGGGAACAGGAGCGGCCCTCTCACACTTCCCTGGGACACTCCTGACGTTACCATCGTTTCGGATGAAGAATTGCCGTCCAAGACAACATGACTGATAATATTCTACAGTTTAATACAGTATCTAACGTTTTCCGGAAATCTAGGAACGTGGAAGCTGCCAGCACCGACGGCCGCAGGATACCTTGCCCTCCAGGCGTGGCTCCATTAGTCAGTCACTGATAGCGTCTCACGACCTGGCAGTAAAATTTTATGGGATAAAAATCGAAACGGAACTGCTTACAAATATAGTGCCTAAACTTGGTGCGCCAAGTTGACAAAACGGCATTTGTGTATCTGCGTGCGACTTAATAAAGTGAAAGTAATGTTTGTGTAATAAATGAGCAAGTCGCTCGTTATGAAAGAAGTGGAGAAACCTTGCGCTGTGTAATTACAAGCTGACACAATGCTTACGAAAAGAATGGAAACAGACCGCACACAGTGAACTGGCAGATTCAGCGCAAATTTCATACTGATACAGTTACCTACATCAGCCCATTTTATGAAATTCGATAAACTCTAGTGTGTCCCTTGAAATTCTTAGCTTGTAAAAGAACCTCATACTGTGAACAAACTGTCAAACCAGGTAGCCACTATGAGGAAACTGTTTAGGGTAGTGCTGAGTGACATAGATTCATTTATGAATGGCCGTAAGAATTTATTTTATTACGCACCTCGGGCACAAGTCACAATGAGAAATAGAGCACTCTGGAATTATCTGAGTAGTGAAAAATTCTAGAAAGACTTGCTTCTGTCTGAGCTAAACTAATTCACGTTCAGGGTGGGACAGAGGTGGGGAAACAAGTTGAGACGTTATGCCCATGCAGACATTATGGTCTCTGCGGCACACTTTTATCGAGGCAAGCGCAATGATGGAGGTCAAGCGCGGAGACTGGCGGCGACTCCTCTCTCCTAAGGTATGTCCCTCCTCCACCGACTAGCACTCGAGATCGCGTCTCGCGTTCTCCTTCTGTCTCGCTCCGAGCTCCCGGGGGGTATTTTCCGGATGTGCGGAAATGTTCAATCGCGACGTTTCTTTCAGGAGTACTCGTGTGTGTGAGTGAATGAAAATTTGCCGACATTGATAAAAATGCGAAAAAGGAATGGAAGATGATACGGGTCTGAGGTCCTGTCGACTACGAGTGCTTTAGAGACGGGCCACAGGCTCTGAGAAAGAACATTGGCCGCACCCTTTTCGTAGGACGTATTCCGGCATTTGCTTTGAACGATTCAATCAAACGACGGAAAACCCTAAGCTGGTTGGTCGGACAAGTATTTGAACCGAAGTCCTCCTAAGTGGAAGAGCAGCGCCACTTGGTGGAGTCATTGTCCCCGGTTCCTACAGCCGCGGATTTCCCGGCAGGTACACACTTCTCTTACAAGAAAATATCGCCAACTTGAGTTATTTTATGGAAAAACAAGCACACTCGAAAGACATGAGTCCCGTAAATAGATTCCGTGCGAAAATTTGGGCCATAGTTCTGATGGTACGCAGTTATGACCTGAATGTACAGCTTTTAAACTGCGCGGTTGTCACTCGCTCAGCCCCACTGCAGCTGCCCAACCACCAAGTGCGAAGTACGAGGTGCATTCAAGTTCTAAGGCCTCCGATTTTTTTTCTAATTAACTACTCACCCGAAATCTATGAAACTGGCGTTAATTCTCGACGTAATCGCCCTGCAGACGTACACATTTTTCACAACGCTAACGCCATGATTCCATGGCAGCGGCGAAGGCTTATTTAGGAGTCTGTTTTGACCACTGGAAAATCGCTGAGGTAATAGCAGCACGGCTGGTGAATGTGCGGCCACGGAGAATGTCTTTCATGTTGGAAAAAGCCAAAAGTCACTAGGAGCCAGGTCAGGTGAGTAGGGAGCATGAGGAATCACTTCAAAGTTGTTATCACGAAGAAACTGTTGCGTAACGTTAGCACACGCAGCCCTTCCCGGACGTTTTTGTTGCAGTGCAGGAAGGAATTTGTTCTTCAAAACATTTTCGTAGGATGCACCTGTTACCGTAGTGCCCCTTGGAACGCAATGGGTAAGGATTACGCCCTCGCTGTCCCAGAACATGGACACCATCATTTTTTCAGCACTGGCGATTACCCGAAATTTTTTTGGTGGCGGTGAATCTGTGTGCTTCCATTGAGCTGACTGGCGCTTTGTTTCTGGATTGAAAAATGGCATCCACGTCTCATCCATTGTCACAACCGACGAAAAGAAAGTCCCATTCATGCTGTCGTTGCGCGTCAACATTGCTTGGCAACATGCCACACAGGCAGCCATGTGGTCGATCGTCAGCATTCGTGGCACCCACCTGGATGACACTTTTCGCATTTTCAGGTCGTCATGCAGGATTGTGTGCACAGAACCCACAGAAATGCCAACTCTGGAGGCGATCTGTTCAACAGTCATTCGGCGATCCCCCAAAACAATTCTCTCCACTTTCTCGATCATGTCGTCAGACCGGCTTGTGCGAGCCTGAGGTTGTTTCAGTTTGTTGTCACAGGATGTTCTGCCTTCATTAAACTGTCGCACCCACGAACGCACTTTCGACACATCCATAACTCCATCACCACATGTCTCCTTCAACTGTCGATGAATTTCAATTGGTTTCACACCACGCAAATTCAGAAAACGAATGATTGCACGCCGTTCAAGTAAAGAAAACGTCGCCATTTTAAGTATTTAAAAGAGTTCTCATTCTCGCCGCTGGCGGTAAAATTCCATCTGTCATACGGTGTTGCCATCTCTGGGACGTATTGACAATGAACGCGGCCTCATTTTAAAACAATACGCATGTTTCTATCTCTTTCCAGTCCGGAGAAAAAAAATCGGAGGCCTTAGAACTTGAATGCACCTCGTACTGTGCAGCAGAGCGACAACCCTCCTATGGAAGGCGAGTGGAGGAAGTGGGCACATCTACCCACCGTGTATTTAAATTTTGTTCGAGAACACATGTTATTCTACGCAACAAACAGGTAAGTGATATGATTACGTTATGTAAACCTCACGCACATACGCGTTTAATATCTTTCTAACAAAATTCTCACATTGGAAGTCGGTAACTATATACATTAAGCAACTGAAGAATTAATATGAAACGAAACTAATTATTTTCGATGTACAATTTAACCATGCCAATCACGTTGGAGAACAGCGCATCTCACGCAAATGTACTTCTCTTTAAGAATGTTAGCTTTAAAATCCAAAGAAAATAACGCAAAGCAGCGATGTTAATAATTAGATAACGCTGCTTTACTTCTTTAAAGACACACACTGCATTCTTGAATAGCAACATAAAAAATGTTCAAAGCAGCGAGATGTCTGGCACCAGCCCAGTTTGGAAACCGCGCACACAATGAACAAAGTAAGTTTCCAATGTCAATACAGCATTTCACAAACCTTTTACTCACTCCATTGTATAGTACTTCGCGCTCGGGCATTGAGTTGCTGCAGTGCAGCAGAGCGAATGACACCCGGTATGCGCATATGTTTAGAAGCTGTTACGTTCAGGTCATAACTGCGCACCAGCAGAATTATGGCCCAACATTTCGCTCTGGGTTGATTGCTGTGGCTGATACCTTACTGCAAGTGCCCTTCCTTCTCCTTAAATGGCCGAGCGGTTCTAGGCGCTACATACTGGAACCGCGCGACCGCTACGGTCGCAGGTTCGAATCCTGCCTCGGGCATGGATGTGTTTGATGTCCTTAGGTTAGTTAGGTATAAGTAGTTCTAAGTTCTAGGGGACTGATGACCTCAGCAGTTAAGTCCCGTAGTACTCAGAGCCACCTGAACCAACCATTTCTCCTTAAATTATGGGGTCAATTTGGTGACGTTTCCTTCTTGCATGTGTTAACAGAATCTGTCGCCCACTAAAATTATCTGGGACCAAAACGATTCAATACTCGTGGCTTGTGCCACTCATTACACCAGCTCAACCCGTGCGACTTGCTGCCGAGAGCGATACTCCAACTGCAGCAGTACGAAAATGCAAAACATGTCTCTTGTTTCCATCCGAGGGAGTGATCTCAATGTTAAGTTACGCAATTTACAAAACTAGAACAGCCTGAAACAAGCAACTGCAGTTCTCGTTTTAGCCTCACCTGGGATATAATGTACAGAAGCAGAGGAAGACTAAGGATGAGGAGGACATGGAGAAGAACCAACAACAACCATCTGCATAATACAGAAAAGAACTTTTCTAATTCCACGAGTCAATTGATTAAACATCCTCTCCAAGGGAGTAAATATTTTAAGTAAATACATGTCTATGATAGAATCTTACTGCTGTGGGAAAACTGTGTCGAAGATTTAAATAAAGCAGTTTACTTCGAAATTTATTGTGTGTAAATTAAGTAAGTAATTGACCACTTCACCAAACGTCCGCGGTTCAATCCCTCATCTGTACTAGGACTGTTTCTCTACTTATTAAAGTTCTTTCACCTATAGCAGTGGCTTGTCAATGTGAAAAACACTACACTGTACCGCTATTCACAGGATATGTCACACTGTTGGTAAGTCATTTCAAACGTCGAAGGGTGTTAGAGCAGCCCCTCCAGTAGGATCACGCCTAGTAAAGAACTAGTGTCCAAACCAATCTTCGGGTTCAGGATAGCTTTCCCCTCAGTCTGATTATAATGTAATTACTACATTCTAAGAAATGTCCTTGGTTTGATTTTCTGATCTGTTACTTCGCCACATGCTTGTACAACTGCATGGTATTTTGAGTTAAACCCGCGAATAACATCTACATCTACGTGATTACTCTGCTAGTCACAATAAAGTGCCCGGAAGAGCTGTCTCTCTACCGTTCCACTCTCGATCGGCACGCGGGAAAAACGAGCACTTCGGTTTTTCTGTGCGAGCCCTGATTTATTTTATCGTGATGATCATTTCTCCCTATGTACGTGGGTGCCAACAAAATGTTTTCGCAATCGGAGGAGAAAACTGGTGATTGAAATTTCATGAGAAGATCCCGTCGCAATGAAAAACGCCTTTGTTTTAATGATTGCCACTCCAATTCACGTATCATGTCTGTGACACTCTCCCCTATTTCGCGATAATACAAAACGAGCTGCCCTTCTTTGTACTTTTTCGATGTCATCCGTCATTCCCACCTGAAGCGGATCCCACACCGCACAGCAATACTCCAGAATAGGGCGGACAAGCGTGGTGTAAGCAGTCTTTATTAGACCTGTTGCACCTTCTAAGTGTTCTGCAAGTGAATCGCAGTCTTTGGTTTGCTCCACCCACAATATTATCTATGTGATCGTTGCAATTTAGGTTATTTGTAATTGTAACCCCTAACTATATAGTTGAATTTACAGCCTTCAGATTTGTGTGACTTATCGCGTAATCGAAATTTATCTGATTTCTTTTAGTTCTTATGTGAATAACTTCACACTTTTCCTTATTCAGGGTCAATTGCCACTTTTCGCACCATACAGATATCTTATCTAAATCATTTTGCAAGTCGTTCTGATCATTTGATGACTTTACAAGACGGTAAATGACAGCATCATCTGCAAACAACCTAAGACGGCTACTCAGATTGTCTCCTATATCGTTAATATAGATCAGGCACAATAGAGGGCATGTAATACTTCCTTGTGGAACGCCGGATATTACTTCTGTTTTACTCGATGTCTTTCCGTCTATTACTACGAACTGTGACCTTTCTGACAGGAAATCACGAATCCAGTCGCACAACTGAGGCGATACTCCGTAAGCACCCAGTTTGGTCAGAAGACGCTTGTGACGAACGGTGTCGAAAGCCTTCTGGAAATCTAAAAATATGGAATCAATTTGACATCCTCTGTCGATAGCACTTATTACTTCATGAGTATAAAGAGCTAGTTGTGTTTAACAAGAACGATATTTTCTGAAACCGTGCTGACTATGTGTCACTAAATCGTTTTCTTCGAGGTACTTCATAATGTATTAAAAACTTTGAGACTACCTTTACTGTTGAGCACAGGTAGCTTATCATCCCGATGCGATCAGCTGTAAGCTTCACGACCCAAAGGCACGAATGTTTAAATCTCATGTTAAATGAGCCGCCAGAATCAGGGAACGCCACATCACACACACACACAGTCTACAAGTGACTAAGAAATTTGAGGGTCACGTTTCCAGGTCACAACGAAACACGAGCCGGGTGGCGCGACACAATCGGTTTGGCAATGTTGTAGCACCCAAAAAGAATGGTTGTCATTTCTTCCAGTGTAAACGAGCAGACTGTGCGAAATAACCTACACTTATTTATATTACAGGTAAACTGTCAGTCCCTGCATCAAGCGTCGATCCTCTGAAGATATTCAGGTATTTCGTTGCAGTTTTCAGGAGTTGGAATGTTCTTATATGCAACAGCTTCGTTCGCCAACAACATTACTTAGCATCCGACACTTTTCACGAGATCATTCATATACGTCGTGACAAGTAACGGCAGAATAACACTCCCGGCGTTCCTTTTATATCTTCCGATCTCATAGCGCGAAAAACGACGTTTTGGGTTCTATGTGTTATGGAGTTTCGAGTCGAGTCGCAAACTTAGCCCACTGAACATCCGAACATAAAACGTGTTGTTGTGCCGTCCAGTTAATACACTCCTGGAAATGGAAAAAAGAACACATTGACACCGGTGTGTCAGACCCACCACACTTGCTCCGGACACTGCGAGAGGGCTGTACAAGCAATGATCACACGCACGGCACAGTGGACACACCAGGAACCGCGGTGTTGGCCGTCGAATGGCGCTAGCTGCGCAGCATTTGTGCACCGCCGCCGTCAGTGTCAGCCAGTTTGCCGTGGCATACGGAGCTCCATCGCAGTCTTTAACACTGGTAGCATGCCGCGACAGCGTGGACGTGAACCGTATGTGCAGTTGACGGACTTTGAGCGAGGGCATATAGTGGGCATGCGGGAGGCCGGGTGGACGTACCGCCGAATTGCTCAACACGTGGGGCGTGAGGTCTCCACAGTACATCGATGTTGTCGCCAGTGGTCGGCGGAAGGTGCACGTGCCCGTCGACCTGGGACCGGACCGCAGCGACGCACGGATGCACGCCAAGACCGTAGGATCCTACGCAGTGCCGTAGGGGACCGCACCGCCACTCCCCAGCAAATTAGGGACACTGTTGCTCCTGGGGTATCGGCGAGGACCATTCGCAACCGTCTCCATGAAGCTGGGCTACGGTCCCGCACACCGTTAGGCCGTCTTCCGCTCACGCCCCAACATCGTGCAGCCCGCCTCCAGTGGTGTCGCGACAGGCGTGAATGGAGGGACGAATGGAGACGTGTCGTCTTCAGCGATGAGAGTCGCTTCTGCCTTGGTGCCAATGATGGTCGTATGCGTGTTTGGCGCCGTGCAGGTGAGCGCCACAATCAGGACTGCATACGACCGAGGCACACAGGGCCAACACCCGGCATCATGGTGTGGGGAGCGAACTCCTACACTGGCCGTACACCACTGGTGATCGTCGAGGGGACACTGAATAGTGCACGGTACATCCAAACCGTCATCGAACCCATCGTTCTACCATTCCTAGACCGGCAAGGGAACTTGCTGTTCCAACAGGACAATGCACGTCCGCATGTATCCTGTGCCACCCAACGTGCTCTAGAAGGTGTAAGTCAACTACCCTGGCCAGCAAGATCTCCGAATCTGTCCCCCATTGAGCATGTTTGGGACTGGATGAAGCGTCGTCTCACGCGGTCTGCACGTCCAGCACGAACGCTGGTCCAACTGAGGCGCCAGGTGGAAATGGCATGGCAAGCCGTTCCACAGGACTACATCCAGCATCTCTACGATCGTCTCCATGGGAGAATAGCAGCCTGCATTGCTGCAAAAGGTGGATATACACTGTAGTAGTGCCGACATTGTGCATGCTCTGTTGCCTGTGTCTATGTGCCTGTGGTTCTGTCAGTGTGATCATGTGATGTATCTGACCCCAGGAATGTGTCAATAAAGTTTCCCCTTCCTGGGACAATGAATTCACGGTGTTCTTATTTCAATTACGAGGAGTGTAGAATATACGGCATGCTAAGTCTGCTTACAAGGGCAAAGGAAAATTTATCTTTCCTTCAATCCGTAATTCTGGCATTCGTCCTGATATACGGACAAGGACAGAAGCTCGAATCAGGCGTTCAGATGCACCACCCTAGGTGTCACCCGCGCACCTTCGTCGCGCACTTTAAAAATGTACCTGTACACCCATTCATCTCTGGTGCTCCTCTGGTCGCATGGCGTCTGAGCGCAGGTATGCGCAATCTATGGTGTGACAAAGGGGTGCCTGTCACGCTGGCACCTACGAATCAGTGAAATGCTGTTATGTACAGGAGCATTTTAATGTGAGCAACGAGCGTGCCCAGGTGGCACCGAGGGTGTTACAGAACTGGAGAGCCATAGAGGATCTCTTTCCCGCTTTATTCACTCGTGTGTCAATTTTGCACCCCTCCCCCCACCCCCTCCCCTCCCCTCCCATCACGCTACAGCAGTGCGCGAAAAGGCATAAACGCCTTTTGCCGCTTCGGATCACGTTCGAATTTCGTCGAACAGTTTTGAACAGTCCATAGTGGTTTCACCGTGTATACCAGAGCAAAAATTGCGGTCGTACTATATTCCAATGGGATCAGATCACGTTCAATGCGCCTGCAGTCCCCCGATGTCCTTAGAGAAGGGGTGTGTCAATAGTGCCAAACATTGTCACGAACATCATCCTGCTGCTCATCGCACTGCGAACTGTCATTTGTGACGGCGAAATGTGTGGAAATTATCGTCCTTAGGGTAGGTAGGTAGGTAGGTAGGTAGGTAGGTAGGTTGGTTGGTTGGTTGGTTGGAGGGACCAAACAGCGAGGTCATCGTTCCCGTCAGACTAGGGACGGATGGGGAAGGAAGTCGGCCGTGCCCTTTCAAAGGAACCATCCCGGCATTTGCCTGAAGCGATTTAGGGAAATCACGGAAAACCTAAATCAGGACGGCCAGATGCGGGTTTGAACCATCGTCCTCTCGAATACGAGTCCAGTGTATTAACCACTGCGCCCCCTCGCTCGGTCCTTAGGGAAGGGTGGTTTCAGTGACGCCCTTTATACCACCTCTTGAGGCCTTTTCGTGTCGATTCTGAGCGGCGGTTGTGTGAAATTATTTTCCTCGGGTACCCATAAGAAAACAGCATGATTTCAATGCTAGGCATCGCGGATCTGACCTCCATTGCGGAAGCGTCAAAATAGGGGGTGGGGAGGGGGTGAAAGGTGGCTAAGTGAGTGTGTGACGTGCCTCCCATCGTGCGACACATCAGCGAAGGCGTTGGGCAGAACTGTGATGAAATTTTGTGTCAATGTGACATCGTTAACTCACCTTACACCTCACAAACTTCCGAGCTCTGGCGTCTTTTTTTCCGCAGGTGTCGACACATTACTGTTTGAAGCGTCACCGAGCCAGAGGTTGACGTCACAGGGCGCCATACTTTTGCACCATTACAGAGGAATGGTGTAGGCACCTCTGAGATAAATTTCGAACTTTTGCTTCGCAATGGGAGACAACTATGGGGTTTCGAAAAAGTTATCCTTTAATTGGGTTGCACAGTGTAGTTGTAGGTATGATTAATGGAAGATTCGTAAGAAAATGTGTTTCACTCACAAAAGAGCTAGCTTTAAAGCCCTTTTTTTAAAAAAAATCTCCGATTACTGCTCGTTAACCCGGTACTCTTGACAAGTAGGATTGACAGAGAAGGTGCGAAGAGAAGCAGCAGACAGCTTATTACTTCCTGCCGCACACATATAGCGAAATTGCCATGTAGGGTAAATCAAAGACATTCGTATTGATACAGTTTCCGACGGTCTTTCTTTCAGTACATCTTTCCCGAATGCAACAGGAAACACGCTGCATGGTGGCCTGCCAATTATAAATGTAGGCGAAATCAGAATATCCTGCAGCAGCAAGCGTTACTGGACGCTTCTCTGCGACTTAAAGACACCAAGAACCTACATCCGCGTCTGCACTCCACAAGCCATCTTATGATGTGTGGTGGAGGGTGCTTCGTGTGTTTGAAAGCATCCACGTGAGCTCGAATCGCCCTAATTTTACATTCGTGGTCTTTTTCAGATATATCTGTGGCTAGAGGTAATATTTTGATTGACTCTTCTAGGAACGTACCCTCTTAAGATTTTCAAAAAGTTCGGCTAATAAGATAATTTACGATCCACAATAAGACAAACTAGCAAAATCTGTCAACGAGAGTGTCCAACTTACAAGGGGAGGCCACAGCTTTGGCACCACAGACTTTCTTCAAACTTCGTGCACCTTTAGTAGGCCGTTAAAACAATTTAATGTGCAAGTAGTAAGGTGCACTACTCTGGCAATTCCGAGAAAATCGCAAGAGATGTTTTACGCATCTATTATGTAACGGATGTATCTGGGCGTAGGCGCTCCATGTTAAAAGTTCATGGTGGACATGTGTTCAGCGTTCGCGCTTCTTGACACAAACGTGAATGAGGCGACGGTTCGACTCCTGCCCAAAAAAACGTAATTTTTTAAATGTATGTTTTTATCATCACTGGACATATTATTTAATTTATATGACATTTGAGAGGTAATATAATTGAAAAAAACACGTGTGTTTGCGTGAGGTTTTAGTGAATTTCATGTTATATGACAACTTACTATTTTTAATTAAATTTCATTATTAGAACAAACATGTAAATTATCGACAAGTAACTGAAGAAACGCATAGAGTTTTCCTGAAACTGTATAGCACTCCGTCTTCAGGCCACGAGTGGCCTACCGGGACCATCCGACCGCGGTGTCATCCTCAGTGGAGGGGCGTGGGGTCAGCACACCGCTCTCCCGGTCGTTACGATGGTATTCTTGACCGAAGCCGCTACTATTCGGTCGAGAAAGCTCCTCAATTGGCATCACGAGGCTGAGTGCACCCCGAAAAATGGCAACAGCTCATGGCGGCCTAGATGGTCACCCATCCAAGTGCCGACCACGCCCGACAGCACTTAACTTCGGTGATCTCACGGGAACCGGTGTATCCACTGCGGCAAGACCGTTTCCCCTGAAACACTATGCCTGTCGTGATTTGCGAGATCCCTTATACATGCAGTCTGGTAAGGCACCCGGAACTACTGTGTACCTCGAGGCTTCGAGCTGCAGACACAGTTCAAATGTGTGTGAATTCCTAAGGGACCAAACTGCTGACGTCATCGGTCCCTAGACTTACACACTACTTAAACTAACCAATGCTACGAACAACAACAACACACACACACACACACACACACACACACACACACACACACACACACGCGCGCGCGCCCGAGGGAGGCACTCGAACCTCTGGCGGGAGGGGCCGCGCAATCCGTGACATAGCGCCTCAAACCGCGTGGCCACTGTGCGCGGCGCAGCCACAGTGGCAGGCCCCATTTGGCAGTTAACCTATGTAGCGGTGAGTCTTGCTAATGTGGCAAGAACTAATATCACAGAATTTACACTTGTACCACGAAAATGAAGGTTTGATCGGAGGTCGAATCGTTGCTTCATACACGTTCGTCTTCCGAAGCTCGAACGCAAACCACTTGACCACCATGAACTCAAACGTACGGCACCTAAGCACAGATACATCAGTTACGTAATAGACGCGCAAAGCTTCTCTTGCGATTTTCTCGGAATTGCCAGAGTAGTGTATCTTACTACTTGCACATTAGGTTGTTTTAAAGGCCTACTAAAGGTGTACAAAGTTTGAAGTAAGTCCGTGATCCGAACGTCGTGGCCTCCCCTTGTCAATTAAGTACAGTTGTCTTCAATACGAAGCTTCATTTTACACCAGAATGCTTTACCAGGGATGGTCCTATTCGATATGGCACGGCCCTGCACTCCTACGACCTCTGAACTGGCTAACTCGACCAGTTCTGAGGAGATCGATAGTTTAACATAGACCGACCACGATGCAACATTGCATTTTTAAGATTTACAAATCGTTGCCAGAGGAAGAAGCGATAAGTGACAAAAAAAAAATCCTAAGAGCGAGTGGGTACTGGTTGTCTGGCACTTAGCCGCTGTTCACACGTTCTAAAAGCACCTCAGCCGGTCCGAGAGCAAACGGATTGCACAAAATACAACTGAGCTTCTCCGATACAGGCTGCACGTAATAACTGCTTCGTGTTTTATTGTCGATTGTTTCTCGACGCTCGGTGAAGTGAAAAACAACGGGAGGTCTTACATCCTGCTAGTTTCACGAGCGAAATCAAAATTATGATCATCGTAAAGAAGAAAGTAGTTAACCAGCGTATCGAAACTCCTAAAGCAGTATTGAGCATTGCAACACTATGTACGGAACTACACAAGATGCAAACGAAGTACTGAATATGTACCTTACTGTTACCACCAGCTGTATTTATCCGACGGAGCGTAGTTTGGTATTGTAACTTATCACGTCGATACGCGAGAACACGTGGCGATCCGGTTCGTACGAACAACGGCACAGTTCGGTTGTGGGGCAGCGTCACACATGCCCTAATGCAGCTAGCGATGCACAAGAAATTGAGGTCGACAGGTACGGCACGGCGTCCCATTGTTACAGCAGGGCCAGGCCACGGCCAGCACTACGAAAGCAGCGAACAGTGATACTCCGCTGCGGAATGCAATTTGTCATGATCCACTAACCAGCCGATAACACACCGGTCGCATAGAAGGCACCAAAAAAAAACCTACCTCAAGTGACTACAGAACCGCTCATTCGACCTTAACAAGCGATAGCAATAAAAAAAACGCTTAGCATTTAACTGGACAAAATCAGAAGCCAACATTTTCTTCAGCAGCGAACCAATAGCCCTAAAAAAAGAGAATTACTTGAGCTATACGAGGGAATGTCGGGTTTACCAGTAAATGCTCAAGCAGTAACGTGATGGTAAAGAATTTTCGTTACTCAAACTAAGACCCATTCTATGTTGTAGGGGGTGTCCCAGGCAACGACGACATTTCTATTATTTCATAACAGTTCGAGATATTGTCCTCCGTGGCCTTTGGAGTAGCGTCACTTCCTCCAAAACCGTGAAGTCGAGGGATCTGGTTTGGACGTGGTTTTTAAATCAAATTTGTCTGCGTCTCCACTTATGTAGCAGCAGTTGCTGTTTTTCCTTCAATCCGAAAACTGGTTTGCTGTAGCTATTCACACTAAACTATCAGCAGTGAGCCTTTTCATCTCCGGATCACTACTTCCATTTGAACATACATACTTTAGTCAGGTCTTCGGCTCTCTCTCTCCAATTTTTAATCACCACGCTTTCTTCCATTACCAAATTGCATATTGCTTGATACCTCAGGATACTTCCCATCAACCGTTTCCTTTTTATAGTCAGAGGTGTATCACAAATTTCTCACCCCCCCCCCCCCCCACCACCACCCTCGAATACAATTCAGTATCTCTGCATAAGCGATGAGAAAAAGCTGCTATTTTCTTCGTGGGTGCTCTGTTTATCGTCCACATTTCACTTCCGTACAAGGCTAGACTCCAGATGTCATTTACAGAATACAGAGGTTTCGAACTTCATATGCTGTGTCGTCAAAACACGTAAAAACGAAGTTTGTAGAAGACAACTCATTCGAACCGAAGTTGTTTAAGTCTACTTGAATGAATAGTCTACAGGACAAGCTTATAAAAATATTACAGACACCGTAACAACGATACCGATAAGTGTCAAAACAAAGGAACGAGTTATGTCGTATCGTTGATACTTTATGCGCTGAAATACGGCTTTTTTATGTGGAGCAATATATGTTAACAGCTTTCGAGAGTTACTGACAAAACCCCTGGTGTGATTTAATGTCTGCAATTAACCTTCTTGCAAATGTAGGTGGCAAATGTTGAGGGTCGTCAGTCTTTGTACGGCTATGCACCTTTTACATGCAAGCAGGGGCGAGAATGCGTTGAGTCGGTACCACTGTTCCCTGTGTTCATCAAAATCAACGAGCGTTATACACTGCGAACTTCAGTTTTTAAGGGATCTCTAAGGTTGAGGAAGCAAGCACATCGTTCCACTTAAAAATAGTTGCTTCGTTATCTTGGCAGTTATATTACGATTATTAACTATACCCCAAAATGCCCGTTTAATGCAGCTTGAAAACCTTGATTTGACATCTTTAATGGTTTGTGTTACGTTAGAAGTGTGTGGATCTCTGTCCCGCCTCCGAACAGATATTAGAGCGCTAGTATCACTTTCGTTCCACATTCCGGCCAAGCAACGATGCTGTAAATACTGCTTCACCAGATAGTTTTACTTCGTTAGTAAAGTTTAAATTCTTTCCAAAACAAATCGTTAATTTGAGAGACCATTTGGCAAATGCAGTGGATGCTGAAGACTTTCATACTACGGACTATACGGTTACCGCAACAACACTTCGCCTTGTCATGAAGCGTTTGAAACTCATTCACCTTTATCAGCATAGAGCAGATTAACTACTAAGTATTTATGTATTTCTTCTGACTGTGTGCAATACTTCCCTATGTTCACTGCTTCATCAATCTGATGAACGAATTGTGAATATCTCCATCAGAATACCATCAATCATAGACCATTACTTTGCTCGGTTAAGTAAAACAAAGTTTGGCATTATGCGACATTGTAGAGACCTCCGCACTTCATCTTCTGTTCGTTGGGTTCGCGGGAATACCATTTATTCTGCTTCTTGAAATTCCCAAACTTTTGAAACTGTCAAGATAATGTAACCACTCGGTTTCTTCCAAACCGTATATATTCATCACTAGTGATTATTGCTAAAGTCATTGTGAACAAATTATATACAGGGGATACACAAAATGTGAACAGTGGTAATAACGAGATGGTTGTGTTTGACAGTCATCAACGCAGGTAAGTCAAGTGTCGCGCTGGACTGTACGTGTTCAGTAAGGACTGGGCATCAGTGCAGGCTATTTACGAGTAGTGCACACTTCGTATTTTCATTCAGAGGCCGAGGTCGACATGAAATGAAAGACCTAACAGTTTCACAGAAGGCAGATTATGGGGACCCGATTAGATGGAGCATCAGTAACCACGACAGCCAAGTTATTGAAAGTTTCAAGAGACACTGTTTGAACAGTCATGACAAGCTACACAAAACATGGAAAGACATCATCGGGTAAACGTAATAGTGGGCGAAAATAAAAACTTAATGAGAGATCGTCGAACGCTAACACGAATTGTGTCAAAACACAGAACTACCGCGGCGAAAGTGACTGCAGAGCTCAATGGTCATCCTCGAGACCCCGTGTCTATCGCCCACTGTCCACGGAGAACTCCATAAAGCGAATATTCATGGACGAGCTGCTATACGGAAACCATTAGTGATGACAACCAACGCAAAGAAGCGTAATACGTGGTATCAGAAGCATAAATGCTGGACGGCTGATCAGTGGGAACACGTCATATGGTCCGACGAGTCAACATTTTCGTTATTTACAACATCGGACCGGGTTTACGTCTGGAGAACGCCAAAAGAACCCTCAATCCTGATTGCTTGATTCCAGCGGTTAAGCATGGAGGTGGAAGTGGGATGGTGTGGGCAGTCATATCATGGTATTCTGCTGGTCCCACTATTACTCTCAAAGACTGTTACAACCAACGATTAGATGAACATTTTAGGTGATCAGGTGCACCCCACGATTAAAATGTTGTCCCCAACAATGATACCGATTCACACAGTCAGGATAGCACAATCGTGGTATGAGGAGCATGCAACTGAATTGCAGCGTCTTCCCTGCCCAGCACAGTCTTCGAACTTGAATATTATCGAACCCTTGTGGACGGTATTGGAGCGCAGACTCCGGAGTAGATTTCCGCCTCCCTCGTCACTACGGGAGTTGGTTGGTTCAAATGGCTCTGAGCACTATGGGACTCAACTGCTGTGGTCATTAGTCCCCTAGAACTTAGAACTACTTAAACCTAACTAACCTAAGGACATCACACACATCCATGCCCGAGGCAGGATTCGAACCTGCGACCGTAGCAATCGCACGGTTCCGGACTGCGCGCCTAGAACCGCGAGACCACCGCGGCCGGCACGGGAGTTGGAAGAGGTTCTGATCGAAGAGTGGCGTAACATTCCACTGGAGACAATACAGTCATTATATGCCAGTATTCCAAGAAGAATCGCAGCTGCATTACGGGCAAATGGGTGTCCAAACAATTATTAATAAACCACTCCCAAATAAGCACAGGTGTTCACATTATTTTGCCTATCCCCTGCACCTGAATATACCGCCTGACAAAGACCGACACAGCCAGAAGACATGGCCGCATGTCAAGCGAGCGCGCACATGCACACTATTCTCTGTGGCAAGTAGAACGGCCACCAGAGTTCATTGGGATTGTTCGTGTTAAGTGTTGTTACCAGGTATGATTGGCCACAAGGATACTGTGAAGGATACGGAAATGCTGCATACTGTATGAGATTGCAGTTTCGGCACCTAACAGAGAACGAAAAGGTTCTCATTGTGGGTTGGATGGCTTGTCGAATCGTGCAACGTTCAGATTTGTGGGGCATTCAGATGTGATAGTGCCCTGATGTTGCACTGCATGGGAACGTAAGGGCAGGCATACTCTTCGTCAAAGTATCGACAACGTATGACCATCCCACGGGATGATCGCCGTATTGTGCACCAACATATTGTAACCCCTTCACATCTGCGCTTGCCATCCGAGAACATGTAATGGATTCCCTGCAACGTTCTGTGTCATCCCGCACCATTGGTCGAAGACTAGCAGCAGCCGGAGTAGGAAATTGCCGTCCCATGCGTAAGATGCCGTTAACACCGACGTGACCGCGAAGCATGAACTGTTGATGAATGTCGTTGCACTGTGCTCTGTGATGAATCACGGTCCTGCACTATGCGGATGACCTTCGGCGAGTACAGCGGCAATCTGGGAAGAGGTCCCATTCTTACAATGTTTCGGTCAGGCACAGCTGTGTTGCCGCTGGCATTATGGTGTGAGGAGCCTTCGGGTATGATTTCAGGTCAGTGATTTTGGGAACTCTGGCGATACAACGGTACGTCACGGACATCCTACATCTACATATATACTCCGCAATCCACCATACGGAGCGTGGCGGAGGGTACCTCGTACCACAACTAGCATCTTCTCTCCCTGTTCCACTCCCAAAAAGAACGAGGGAAAAATGACTGCCTATATGCCTCTGTACGAGCCCTAATCTCTCTTATCTTTGTGGTCTTTCCGCGAAATGTAAGTTGGCGGCAGTAAATTTGTACTGCAGTCAGCCTCAAATGCTGGTTCTCTAAATTTCCTCAGTAGCGATTCACGAAAAGAACGCCTCCTTTCCTCTAGAGACTCCCACCCGAGTTCCTGAACACTCGCGTGATGATCAAACCTACCAGTAACAAATCTAGCAGCCCGCCTCTGAATTGCTTCGATGTCCTCCCTCAATCCGACCTGATAGGGATCCCAAACGCTCGAGCAGTACTCAAGAATAGGTCGTATTAGTGTTTTATAAGTGGTCTCCTTTACAGATGAACCACATCTTCCCAAAATTCTACCAAGAACCGAAGACGACTATCCGCCTTCCCCACAACTGCCATTACATGCTTGTCCCACTTCATATCACTCTGCAATGTTACGCCCAAATATTTAATCGACGTGACTGTGTCAAGCGCTACACTACTAATGGAGTATTCAAACATTATGGGATTCTTTTTCCTATTCATCTGCATTAATTTACATTTATCTATATTTAGAGTTAGCTGCCAAAATGCAGTTGGTCGCGAACAGGCGACTATAAGTTTAGAATGCACGACGATTACCACTAGACCACGGGCTCAGACCTGTGTCCTCTCAAAGTGCCGTTTTTCAACTGGACAATGCTCGCTCACACATGGCATGTGTCTCTATGAACTGTGTGCGTGATTTTTTGGTACTCCCGTGGCAAGCAAGATCTTCAAATCAGTCCCCAATAGAACATGCGTGGGAAAGCTCGGACATGTCACTGAACTGTATCTGTAACAAACGTCTGCAAAATATTCTGACCTCAAACACAATGACCGGCACGGAGAAAAAACTGCTATTTGCAAGGCAACCAGCAGGGATTCCAAAAACATCAATACGCGCTGCTCAGCTCACGCTTTTCGGACGAAATTGACAGCCTGTACATGGGCATTTAAGCAGCTTCAATGGAACGGAGAAAAACCTCGATACTTCTGTGTTTGCTATGTAAAGTGTCGATTGTGTCATGTATACAAATTGCTTTCTGAGAAAACTTGAGTCAATATTTTGAAAGAACATGCCAATCAAATTATCACAGTAAAATAACCTAATAATCGAATTAAAAGTATTTCTTGCACTGCTGTTAATTTTAATGTAATTCTATTATTATTATTATTATTATTACTACTATAAGCATAAGCACGAGACGTGCCCAAGGCAATTTGGACAACACCCTTTACCCATAGCGCCCCCAAAACAAACAAACAAACAAACAAACAAACAAACAAACACACACACACACACAGTAAAAGGGAAAATGCACTGTTCCATTTATTAAGGCATTACACCATCTCGTATCTCACGGAGTTTCGCTGAATCGCCTCCGTCTGCCATCAGTCCTCATTAGCGGGGTTCCACAGAGTTCCAGCGGACTGAATAGGCGCGCGGGCTTTCTGCTAGTGTCTCCCTCCGCAGATAAAGCACGCTTTCTCGGAATTTCAGCTGACCACAGTCTTTACTTCTTCTCTCTACAATTAGAATTCAACGGCCGCGCCACTTCGTGCCACATCGCACGGTTGAAAATACATATTTGGCATATATAAATGATTTTAATAGTGTAACCATTAATGTCAGAACATAATGGTATCTTATTTTTCCACTCTTTTCCCTTAACCATCTTGTCTCCACAGTATACTGACTCAATGTCAACACAAAAAAGTTAATAAGTCAGCAGGAATTTTGCAAAACTTTCAATGCGACACAAGTTGTCTGTATAACCACATTCTAGGAACATCATTCTTGTTCCTCATAAGACATTTATGCACTGTGCGAAAATTAAATCTCGACTGCGTGTCATGTCTAATTGCAGTAACTTAGAGCAAAATGTGAATGAGGGTGCAAGACCGCCAGCACAGTTACAAAGTTACTGTATCTACTGCTTTGTGTATATGTTCATATTAAAGTTCGTTTTTTCCTTTCTCTTTTAATTGCTTTATTGTAATGCTAGTCACCAGAAAATGTTATAGTCGGGTAATATTTAGCACCTACAGAAAGGGCAGCTGCACAATTCTAATGTAAGGCTGCATCTAATTGACATGGTATTCAGACAAGGAAATATACTATGACCATAACTTCCATATAAGACTAAACTGAAGTATTTAGATTGATTTACATCAGTATCAAACTATAATTTATATCTTAGCTTTCCACAAAGATTTTAGATAGAAACATCAAGCATATGCATGACAAGAGGACCACAATACAAAGAGAGAAATGTTTGTAGACCCAAGGGTCTTTCCACAAAGAAGTCTATCATCCTCTCTCTCATTAGCCAAACAGTAGCTTTGAAGACTGATAACTATGGTTGCCTTGCATGAGTGCTACACTTTCTAAACAATCTTATTTACCTGGCAGACTGTTCTGACCCTACTGTGGGGGCTGAATCAGGGGTGTTAGTACACAAAATTGATTTATCAGTTTTCTTATTTAACTTGTGCTTAAAGTACGTAAAGAACTTCTGCTACTGACAAACTCTAAATTTTAATATTACGGTATCTGTGTAATGATCCGTTATCTATTTGCCACAGATAAACTCATATTTCCATATTAATGGATAGTGCTCACAACTGTTGAATATACTGCTGCTGTAATACTGTATTTTCAAACAGCTTCTAAAATGTCACAACTAATTGAGGGAGCATTGTTGCTACTCAAGTAATGATCGCCAAAGTTGGCTAACATTCTTCTACAGATAAGCTAGTCAGAAAGTTGTCCTTTTATTAATGACTCACCGAAAGGTATGCCAAACTCTGTATACAACAAATAATTAAAAGTTCTTTCCACACTCATCTCTGGGAACGCTGTGTTCATATCTGGATATAACAGTGGGTGTCCTCTGACAACATCTGGCTATCTGAGGTACTCTAGTACAGACCACTCACTCACTGCATCTATGATCCACAATACCCCACTTCTTGTTTTCCAGGGATACGAGAAATGTGCCGAGTGACTGCAAAAACCAGACAGCAAACTCAACACCAGGTTTGACACAGTTATGTTCTGTCAAGCACATTTTCCTTCATTTCTTCCATTTCGTCTGAGGCACACACATGCTACTCATGAAAAATTCATTACAAATGGAGCACAAATTCAGATCTGAAAAGAATGGCAGCAGAACTGACTGTGTCCTTTTTCAAAGGATCCATACTGGCATTTACCTCAATCAATTCACAGAAACCCTGTAACAATACATCTGGATTGCTGGACAGGGATTTGAACCTTACAATCTGGAACGCAATTTCAGTGTGTTGACAACTGCACCATCCCACTCAGTTCTAATGAGACCTGATGACACTATAATATTTAAACAAACTGAGCATAGTCTCATAAATAACATAAAATTATGTTTGATGAAACCAAAATTTGTTCCATATGTCAACCTACTGGGACTCCGTCATCAGAGATCAGAATCCACAACAATGACTAACTTTAACCTACAGAAATTCGCCAACTCACTTCCATTTCAACACAAGTAGTTGCACCATGGCAACCGAAAGTGTTATTCCACCCGTCTGATTTGACCCATGAGGTAACAGTGTCATGTGGCACCATGGTGACAGTGTTTTTGTGTTTGTTGATTTCATGTTGGGGCATTTTGTGGCACACACTTGTGTTGTTTCAAAGTTGTTCGTTAGGTATGTCAGTGAGTCATTTGTCATTGTGAGTTGAGTTTCAGGTCGTTATTGGAAATTTGTACCAGTTTGCTATTGTGTTACTTTGATTTAGTGTATTGTGACTGATGGACTCTTGTTTTTGTTTGGAATTATTAATAATGTGCATTTCTTAGAATTGGATACTTAATACTATTCTTTTTTCCAGTCAGGGATGTGACACAGAAATTTATGAGAACGTCGTTGCTTGTTGCAACAGGTAACGATATATTGCCTATGATCACATTCCTACAGTTATTTGAACTGATCGCAGACAGTTTGTTTTCTTTTTTAGTGAGAGAGAGAGAGAGAGAGAGAGAGAGAGAGAGAGAGAGAGAGAGAGAGAGAGAGAGAGAGAGAGTGTGTGTGTGTGTGTGTGTGTGTGTGTGTGTGTGTGTGTGTGTTTTTGGGGGGGGGGGGGTTTCCCAAGACTTACGTAATGTGTAATGATGGCTTTGGTTGGCAAGTATTTTTTGTTGTTTTATTAATTTTTTACTGTAGTGGCACAAACTGACTAGAAGAACAGATCAGTTGGCTAGGACATTCTGAGACATCAAAAAATCCCCAATTCAGTATTGGAGGGAAATGGGAAGGAGGAGGGGGGTCGTAAAAATCGCAGAGGGAGACCAAGATGAATACAGTACTCAGATTCAGAAGGATGTAAGTTGCAATTGTACTTCGGCGATGAGGACTGCACAGGATACAGTAGCACAGAGAGCTGCATCAAGGCAGATTTTGGCTGGAAAATGATGCCAATTACAACAACAGCATATGGTATATGTGTTCATAGTTGTTTATGCATATCAAAATTGATGATGTTGATGATGCAAGTTTTCATGAATTTTGGGGTTTTTCTTGTTAGCATTTCATAATTGTTGGATTGGGGCTGGCAGGTATTATGTATATCAGTTTGCCATCACTGGTTAGGTTACATTTTTGATACTAGTTATGGGAGCGATTTTTGGTTTGTTGTAATGTGAACTTTGATTTAGATAGATAGGGCGAGTGAAGGTTTGGATACCGGATTTGATGATTTGGACGTATTGGTTTTTGGCACTGTGAGCTTTGTTTTAGTTGCCATACAGGTTGAGTGATATTTGCAGTATTGGGTTTTGGAGCTGTGTGGGTGTTCATAGTACCGAGGGCTTTCTGTGAACTATATATGTCAAGAAAACTTTGTAATACCGGGTTTCCAAGTTGTGTGTGGGTTACTGGGATCATTGTCTTTACTTGAGATATATAAGTCAAGTTAGAGTTACGGTGCCAATGGTATTATTTTATGCATTTTTTGGTTGTGTTTAAGTGGTAGGAATCTCATGTGCTTAATTTTTGGGTTAATATTTGTTTTTTAATGGTATTGTTATTCTTATTGTAAAATACATAAATTGTCCCCACCCAAAACCCCTACTTCCAGAAGTTGTCCCATTAGTTTCATAATGTTGCTGGAGTTAAGTACTTCGTATTGTGTTTTACTTATGTTTGTTCACGGGTGTAGTGAGTGCCATAATGGTCACCAAACTGCGTATGCTTGAAATAGTGATGTCTGCCATTTTGATGTCACGGGTCAAAAGATACATCAAATTACCTTCCATTAGGAAGTAGAGTGGTGAAATTGCATCTTTCAGTTTTGCCACAGCATTAGCATTCCTAAATGGCTCTGAGCACTATGGGACTTAACATCTGAGGTCATCAGTCCCCTAGAACTTAGAACTACTTAAACCTAACCAACCTAAGGACATCACATACATCCGTGTCCGAGGCAGGATTCGAACCTGCGACCATAGCGGTTCCAGACTGTAGCGCCTAGCATTCCTAAATCGCAGATATTAACACAACCGCTGACAGTATAACACCATGATGTCACTGACTGACCACTAACAGATTGCTTATTTATTACATAATGTCATTACAGCAACAGTTACAATTAGTCACTCCTGACGACAATTACTGAGGCTATTGTTGAAAGTTCAAGTGATTGAACACAGAATGAAGACAAAGAAACTTTATACATCTTTCTCTTACCTTTCTTCATAAAGAAGATTTAATGCAGTGCCCAGAAACTGAGTGCAACAGCTGCTGATGAAATCAGCTACCTGTTGAGAATCCCAGTGCCAACACTAATCTTCCTGTGTGTTCACATTAACATCTGACTCCTTTAGGCCATACGTTTCACCTTCAGTGAGGTCCGCCCCCGGTAGCTGAGTGGTCAGTGTAATGGAATGTCAATCCTAAGGGCCCGGGTTCGATTCCCGGTTGGGTCGGAGATTTTCTCCGCTCAGGGACTGGGTGTTGTGTTGTCCTAATCATCATTTCATCCCCATCGACGCGCAAGTCGCCAAAGTGGCATCAAATCGAAAGACTTGCACCAGGCGAACGGTCTACCCGACGGGAGGCCCTCGTCACACGACATTATTATTACTATTACCTTCAGTGAGAATACATTAACTGAACTGGCATTAGTGACTACTTGTTACTACATTATCACAGATTCTTAAGAACTTAAGAATCTTCACTGAGGAAAGGAGGCAGGAGTAGCATGGAAAAAGATTAACAAACATCACACAGTGTTACATGGGACTGAAATGAGATGGCCTCGGAATATCAAACATCATTCTAGCTAAATTTCACTTCTGTGGATGAATTCTTTTAGAATGATTTGCACTTTTTCTTTGTTTTCCTAGAGAAAACTTTTTACAACAGATTAATGGTCACAGATGTTCTCTACAAATATAAGGAGTGAACAACATAAAAGTGTGTCAAGATGAATTTAAACACAATGTGATGTAAAAGAGATACACACACAGCAATACCCATAGTATTGTGATTCTTAAGGTTTTCCCTATGGATCAAAAGACTGATTACAGAGCCAGATCATTTCTCCTACCAATATTTCAAATGGAAACTACCCAACCATTTTTACAGTAAGTCTGAGATAATTGTGTTTATTTTACATGCAAATACTTGTCTCCAGACCTTTTCTGCGTAGTGCTCCAACACTGACATTTTTGACATAATTTGGAACCAATTTTTGTGTATCCCTTTTACAGCAATTTGCCAATGGTGACAATAACTAGCAGTAGACAGTTTCCCTCACACTGCCACCGAAGTGAGTTTCCTTCACACTGTCATGCACAGTTGGCCAGAAAATAATAACATGAGATGCTGAATGCAAAGAAAACCACTGGCAGCCAAAACAAGGTTGCATGGAGGCCAAAGAAAATGCTCCGAGGAAACAATCTAAATTGCTATGCTTTTGTATGGGATTATTACAGATGAAAAAGTTTATGTAGCTACTATCAATGGTGAACTGAACAATGCCACAATTTTAACATCTGCATATCAAGTTTAGATAAACAACTGATATAACTTTCACACAGCTCACAACTTCATGCAAGGAGAAAAATAAAACCTTGCATGGTGCAGTTATTAAAATAGCAGCTGCAAAGTGTTGTCAGAATTAATCAATGAAATTTCCTGAAGGACCAACATTTTCTGAACTTATTAACCATGCATTAGAACAGCCTGAAACTGCTGAGTGTTTGTGAAATACATTCCTATTACTTAAAAGTTTCATTACATTTGACATAATTTTGCATGCACCTGTCCAGGATGTATCATTCTGGGCCACTTCATGAGATGGCAGCAAATAATGTACTCTTAAAAAGTTACAGGAACTACAGGTACATTAGCGTACACCCCAATTTTATGTTTGGCTTGGTCTGTTAAAACATTAATATTTCATCATTCCGTGGAAGAAAACAAAACAGAACTAACAAATGAACAGATAACATTAAATACTTGGTAACAGCAACAGTGAAAGCAGAGACGTAAGGTACATAAGAAATATCTAGTTCATACTGGACACTGCAGTGACGTTAAATGGGCACATTATCTCATAAGACTTAAGATTTTATTCTATTAACAACCAAAAGCTCAGACCTCTGTAATAAATTGATTAGTTCACCAACAGCAACATGTCTTTCATTAAACATCAGGTATCAAAAAGGATAATTATGCTAAAGGTCATTTACCAGTTCAACTAACATCAATATGTACACACAAAAACAATGAAATTCCTGAAAACAGGGCTCCATTCTCATGGAAGCAAGGTATGTATGTCAATAACTTAATTACAAAAGTTATTAACTGTGATCAATTCTGTTATCCTGTTACACTACATGGACAGACATTTCATATACGTGATCATTTCAATCATTTGTTTATTAAGTATCATGCCTAAAAGTTACAAACAGAAAGTGTGTACAATTTTCAGGCAGTTTTAACACTCCTTTTTATGTTATGCACAGTCACTAATTATGTGGAAAGTTCTACTGTCAGTTTCTGTCTCACATGCAGTGTCACTTTACATCTGTATTCATTTACAGTTCTTCTGTCACAAAGTCAACTGATTTTAAGCTAGCTTTAAAACCATAAAAATATAGATGTGGTTGAAATGTTTCAATTCAACTTCAGTGCTAAAATAGTAGTGAGAACTGCAGAAAGTAATAACAAGATACAAAGGTCAATGACTGGAAAAATGTGTTATTCTCTAACCTGATATACAATATTTTTATTATTTATAAATTGAAATAAGTGGTACCTCTCTCTCTGAGCCAAAATTAATTTAGCAGGTCTCATGTTCTCATTATGTGAACACACAAAATATAGCCCAACCACAAAACTGATGAATATTCATCATCCAAACAAAGCACTGGAGCAAGTCTCATTTTGACCCTTTTGAATGTGAACTCGAAGTGGAATGCTTCTTTTCATAATTTTTTTAAAGTTCTGTTTGCTAACAAGCAATCATAAAGATATGTGCCAGATTACCAGCCTGTTATGTATGCATCATAATTTGCAATGACAGAGTCATATACTTGGTAATTCACAACTCCCTTTATGTAACAATTCAATGCATAACAATCATATTCAGTGTATGTATACTGATAGCAATGAGTGTTTCTCTTAAAACAATCAAAGTCAAAATGTGGCACACACGTCATATGTGCATGACAAAGACAAGTACAAGGAAAAGGTATTTTACTTGAAAACAAGGCAAATGCTGTCAGGCTTGTAAAAAAAAATGAAATACAACACCACGGAATAACAGTAAATAATTATATTTCTTATATGATCTCCTTTGCCACAGTAACGGTCCGCAGTAAATGTATCATCTTGACACCGCACTCATTACTGTTCTGTAACAGAGCACAATCTAAAAAACTTTTTCGATGTGTTTATCCGAGCTAACAGCAATAGATAAACAATTGCTAAATTTCGCAGAGACCGCAATAATATTCCCACTGTCACACACACAAACATAACGTACAATTTCCATCATAATTCTTCGAATATTATCAGCGTATAAACAACTTATGTTTGCAAACGACTCTTACCGAAGCACCCTTACAGCTGACTGACAGTCTAGAAGAAACAGAAGAATTGACGGGGTACGAATGGAAACTATACACTGCATCCAAATGTCTGTTGATTAACTAAATGCAAATTACACGGCAGTTCTCGGCGCAAATGGCTTTCTTTCATAATTATTCTAGAGGCTGGCTGTACATCGTAAATAACGATTCTGGCGAAGATCCAATGTATAGCTTTCAGGATTATTGTGCAGTGAAATTTTCGTTTCACGAGAAACGGTATAATCGTAATGAGCGTCTTTCCATCTACAAAGAACGCAATAACACTAGGTAAATATGTATTCCACCGACAAAAGGCCACTTAAACCAAGGTGGTAAACAATAAACGTAACCCACATTTGTAAACAAACAACTGTCAATTACTATTCATATGAATGTAAGCAATCCAATGACGAACTGTAGGCACTGCGTCATTCGTAAAGAAATAAATATCAACTACAGAATAAGTAAACAGCTTTTACTTTACAGAATTAAGGCCAGGCCCACTTAATTAAGTATTGATTTTGCTATGGGGACAACAAAATGCACGCGAACTATCCAAACATGAAAAACATGTGATTTCATACCTTTCAGATGACATCCTGACGACTGATGAAAAAAATGTTATCACTTGTCACTCATCACTGCACACAAATTCTCCACCGACTACACCCGTGTAAGAAATTACCTTCTCGCTGCCATTTTTGAGCATTCTGACTACCACAACCAAGACAACGAACGAAAATAAAAACAACATTCACTTGCCGATCACATATGATCTTACTTTGACTTACACGTGTAAAATTTTATAGACGGTATTATTACAAACAGTGGCAAAATAATCTGTAGTTGCAAAAATCTATTCAAAATATTTGAACTGACTGTGTTAGTTAGACACCGCCGGCAGACGATTTTTGTCAGTACACTAATATATCTTTCTTTTCAAGCACGTCCTGTATATACCAATGTTTTCCAAGTGTTCAATCAAAGAAATACCTCGTTGACGATAGGAACAAAAATACAATTATGTTTTATTCTGCTCACGAAGCAGAAGTACAATTGCAAAAGTACACACATTTATAATACAAGAAATCGGCAAACCTTTCCAGAATTTTGGCAAAATAACGTTCTCTATCGCATAAGTAAAGTTATCAGTTGTTGAATATTATCCGGGCATTTGTGAGAACATTGGTAACGCAGTATTAAATACTGTAATACAACGATCACAGTTCTGTATTCAGCAATTTAAAGATTTAATAAAGAAAGTAACAAGCAGAAATTAGTGTTAATACAATTATTATTTAGTGCTCTCTGCGGAACGTTGTAACCCATATAATGGCAATAGAATGAAGGTAAATTCACGACATGGCTTACGTTCTAAAAGAAAAGGAGTAAGTGAGGAATAGGGTCGTTTCATTGATTAATGTTAAAGCGGATATAAATCAGATGGTTGGATGTCTGAATCAAAAAGCCTGACAAGAAAAATTTATTTGCCCGTCTCTAAGCATGCAATCGATGTCGCCATGAATAATTTATAGTAGGTATTACTCAGTGGGCTTGGCAAACACGGTATGTCGAAAAGTCTTGTTCTGAATCAAGATAGGGAAGCAACAAGAAAAGTTTACGATGCATTTGCTGGATATACCAGCTTTCCACGTTTGTTGTAATTAATTATGTAAGGGAGCATCTCATCAAGTATGAATTACATAGCAATTATAGGAGGAAGATTATGCTTGTGCAGAGAAAACCAAATTTCGCGAGTACGCGAAGTTAGTTACCCATTCATACTGTGATCATCTGAAAAGATTTTAACCATCCGTCAGTCAGCTGTGATAATTACAGTTTTGTTACTGGTGGCGTGACGAGACATCTTGTGAAATGTTAGTACATGACTCCTCTGAAAACTACATACCGGTTCAGAACCCTACTCACGATAGAGCTATATTAGATGTAGGGCTATGGCAATAAATAGACTTGACGTCTTTGAGGATGGGCACATCGACGCTAGTATCAGTGACCATGAGGCGCTTATACAGACAATGATTACCGAAAATATTCAGTAAACTAGATAAAGAAGTGGTAATGCCACAGCGCAGTGAGGAACATGAAACCTCTAGCTAAGGACAGATGCACGTAGACGAACTGTGGCTCAAGTTTAAAAGAATAGTTTACCATTGACTGGACAGAAGTCAATATAGTTGAACTGTCAATGATGGATGAAACCCTCTACGGTATAAAGTCACTGTAAGGAAATCACTAAAGAAACAGGCTGCAGCATAATAGCCGCTAAACAAAGCTAAGGGTTATAGACAGACAAACATTAAAAGAAACGTGTTTGGCTGTCTACAGGGTGCACAGCTACCGCAGCAGAGTGTTGTCCAAAGATCTTTCCCAAGAGCCAAAGAAGTGGTGGTCATTGGAATGGCTGTTAGTGGCACCAAAGTTAAGTGTCCAGTCACTCACGGATGAGAAAGGAACTGAAATTGAGAGTAGCAAAACAGAAGCAAAAATGGTTAACTCCATTTTCAATTGTTCCTCTACAAAGGAAAACCCAAGGGCACTGCCCAGTTCAGTTATCATACAACTGAAAAAACGAGTTAAATAGAAGTCAGCCTCAGTGGCGATGAGAAATAGCTGAAATCGTTAAAACTGAGCAAAGATTTAGGGCTCATTGGAATCCCTGTCAGATTCTAAACTGAATTGGAGGCTAAGTGAGGCACTCTTTATCTATAATCTATGGCAGATACCTCGAACGAGGAACCATGCCCAGTAATGGGATGGAAGCACAGATCACACCCATCTACAAGTAGGGTAGTAGAAGTGATCCATAAGACAGTCTTCCAATACCTCTTAGATCCATTTTTTATATAATCTCAGAACATATTCTGAGCTCAAAAGTGATGAGGTATCTCAAAACAGAATGATCTACTCCATACAAGGCAGCACCGATTCCGAAACACTGATCATGTGAAACACAACTCGCAATTTTCTCACATTTTCTATAGGCGAATCTCTATAATTGTAACGTGTCAAAGTGATGGGTAGAAATCAATACCCCACATCTACCTATATGATGTGTGCGTGTATGTGTAGAGTCAATACATAGCCATATTTACAGATTAATTTCTTATTTAACTGTTAAATTATCTAGTCCACTCCACTACCATCTATCGTGCAACTGACCCATGCAGCTTGAAACTAAGTAACCACCATGATATACTCAAAACTGTGGGCCAAGACAGTCTGGTCGTTGCAGTATATCACGATTTCCGAAAAGCAGCTGACTTAGTACCCCATTTATCTCATTAGTAAAAGTACAGTTGTATGGGGTATAAAATGAAATTTGTGAACGGATCGAGGATTCTTTGGCAGGAAGAATGCAGCAAGTTATCTTGGCTAAAGAGTTCTCTACAGGTGTAGAAGTAGCTTTGGGTGTGCCCCAAGGAAGTGTGTTGGGACTCTTGTTATTCACGTTGAATACAATATAAATACTAACCTCAGACGTTTCACAGATGATGCAATTATTTATAATGAATCTGAGAAAAGCTGCACAAATATTGTCATATACTGATAGGATTTCAAAGTGGTGAAAATACTGATTTAAATTTTAAAAAAAATTAATATTGCACACTTCACAAGACGAAAAAACCTACTTTCCCATGACTATAATATCAACAAGTCACAGTTGGAATTGGTCAACTAATACAAATGATGGGTGAAACAACTAGTAGGGACATGAAATGGAATAATCACACTGTCTCAGTTGTAGGTAGAGTAGGTGTAGACTGTTGTTCATTGGAAGATTACTAGGGAAATGCAGTCAGTCTACAACTGCATATAAAACACAAGTATGACCCATCCTGTAATACTGCTCAAGTGCATGGGACCTGTATCAAATAGGACCAACAGGTGATACTGAATGGATGGAAATAAGGGGAGTATGAATGATCACAGATTTGGCCGAACCATGGGAAAGAGTCCCTGAAGATACTGAGGAAATTGAACTGGCAGGTGACTGAACATAGATGCAAACTATCCCATGAAAACCTGCTCAGAAAGTATCTACAATTAACTTTATGTGCTTAGTCTAGATATATTAGTGACGTGCATGCATTGTATTGTACAGATGCCAGATGTCAGTTTGTGGTTTGGTGTTCCATGTCTGTGGCACACGGACAGTCAGTACAGGGACACTTAATGCTGCTTGCAGATGACTCTGGAGTTTGTAACACCATAGCTCTAATGCTGTACTGATTTATTTTGCTTTTGTTTCATTTAATGTTACATTGCTGTGCTTCTGTAAATGTGTTTGATTGAATAGATGACACAAAATTGTATACTCTTTCCTTTGTTAAAACTTTGATGTCATGATTTGATCTGTCGTTTAAATGTTTTGTCCCATTTGGAGGGAACAAAACTTACTGTATATAATTGTAATTTCTGTGTGAATAATTTTTTGCAGAAATGTCAATATGTGCAAATGTTCTGTTTTGTTTAAAATGATTGTTTGCTGTTATGTAAACTGCTGATCCTCACTTGGGTTCTTAGTTAGTTTGTATGTAAAAGGTGTAGTGGTTCCCCTCGGGAACGGAACTGTGTAGCGCGCGCAAATTGTGGTTGGCCTAGGTAGAAAAGGTGGAACTGATAGTCAGTCGGGGACGAGCTACGAGTCGGGGACGAGCTACCAAACTGTGCACTGTCATGTAATGTTGCATATCGTGCTGGTTCCGAGAGAGGCTTTTCCTGCCGCTTTCCAATGCCTCGGATGGATGGATAAATAGCTGGAACTATTCTGGAATTTGTATCTGTCGTCGCCACCAAGAAATGACAGAGTTCAGCAATTCTGTCTGCGAATCCGCCTACCAACATGCACTTGCCACCATGTTGCGCAATCACTGTAACGTAATACTATAATGGTGTACAGTAAAGGATCAGCTTAATGGATGTGCTAATGTGCTCAAATATAAGGTAATTTATATCTGAATTTATATACCAACCTTGATTTTTCTCCTCATCATAACACCTCTCAGGTTCCTCTCCATTTGAACTAAAGTGATTTCCGAGTGTCCTTACTGAAAGAACATTAAAGTCTAGAGTTTTGCTAATTAATGGCTCTTGAACATAGTAAAAAGGTTGCCAACTTCAAATTAAAAGTTCTCAAGACTGAGGCTTATAAAGTTTTGCTTAGTAAATGATCACATTCCTGTCTGTAGTAAATTCTAAAAGGTGAGTCAGTTTCTTGCAATTTTGCCAACATTGTGTTTCACTGTAGTAAAATTGGAAAACTGCAGTTGTGAAACATTATATACTCACGTTTGCTAAGTGTATGTTTCTCTTGTGTATAGGAAGTGCATATTAATAATATAACAGGATCCACAGTTTGTCTATTGTATTAATGCTGAGTAACAAGTAACAGAAGGACCATTAATTATGAAAATCATAATTTCTTTCTTCAAATGATAGTGAGAAGCAACCTTTCAGTGGATTCCAATTAACTTTCATTTTAAATAGTAAAGTATTTAACTGAGAGAGACTTAACCTATATCCACTTAGTGATTCTGCAGTGAATGTTAATAGTAATGTTATAAAGACCATCCAGTTTGAACAAGCCCTGAAAGTAATAGTGTATTTCGTCATCTATTATAATTTTACAAATAGTTTGTGCTGCTCTAGCTGTTTGTTCCAACCTTAACGTTAACATATGCAGGTGTCAGAGTTCATTGCACTCGCATGTGGCCAAGTCTAGTTTGTGTTTGTCCGTTAAAGTTACGCATACCTACTTTCTTAAACGAGAACGTTAATCTTTCTCTTGCCTAATTAGGCTGGCGACCGTTTTCCATTATCAATTAAACAGTGCAGATAGGCAAAATTTTGTTTGTTACTGTTCAAACATTTACGTAATTCTGACTTTCATTTCTGATAAGCCACCTCCGTTAGGTACAATACGGTCAACATAATAAAATTCCTCTCAGAGGGTAACACTGCTCTGATGCGTTATACCATAATTACTCTAACAAAATAATTCTGTTTTGCAAACTGCCTCCAGCTTCGAGGTTATGGTATAGCAGTAGTGGACGATAGTGTAATAAGTTGTCGACCAGTGATGTCTCATATGTGCTCAATTGGAGACAGATCTCAAGTTGATATTCTGTACAGCGTGTTGGGTTACAACAGCAGTATGTGGACTAGCATTATCCTGTTGGAAAGTACCCTCTTCAGTGCTGTTCATGAATGACAGCACAACACGTCGAACACAGGATTGACATACACATTTGGACTCAGGATGATAGCTGATAGATGATCATAGGTATACGTTTATGCCGACCCTCAGTCCACATGATCTCTATGCAGCTACAATTTTTAGCTCAGTATATTCAAGTTCCTTGTCTACTGAGATTTAAACACCAACTCCATTTCCCATTAGCCCATCCTGCGATATCCACTTATGTTTGCCCTTTATATCTCACTTCTGTTAATCGCTGGTTTTAGCTAGCACCATGTATCTAATATTATATGTGTTCCACTCCTTTCTAGATGTGTTTCAAACTCCAGCACTTTGCTGTGAATGCTTCAATTGTTTATCATAAGGATTTTAGCAGTCTCATCCATGGGAGATTGTTCTTTGAGTCTTACACTGATACTTTGAAGTATCTAACAGCTAACATTATCAGGACTGGATGAATAACTTCACCTAATATAAAAAATATTCATACTAACATTGACATAGAGAAACAGCAAAAATCGTTAAAATTGAACAAAGCACGAAAAATTATGCATCTTAAAAGTAATAATTACGGTGAAATTTTTGGTAATATATAAACCATCAGCTTCCTGTCTTTATTTAACTGTTGACTGAAATATCCACAGTAAAATTAGAAAAATTAAAAATGGAAACAAAAATTTTGTTTGTATGAAAACTACAACACAATAATATTAATTTCCCTGTAAAGTGGTTTTTGACTCATTTAAGTTAATAACTTTGATACTAACTTTCATGGTACAAGATCAATATTGCTAAATGGATCAATATAAATAAAATAATATTATCAGAAAAATAGTTTTTGGTGATCAAATATATGCAAAATTATCTTTAGATGTGGAATATACAATTTAAGTATGAAAATTGACACAAGTCAGGTCAAAATTTATACGAAATGGAACATTTCAATTGAAGTACGTAAGTTCTGAGGAGACAATACTCATTATGTTAGTAAACTGAACTGGTAGACACTTCAGAATATGACTCTTGAAGTTTTCCCGGCGTATCGTATATTCCACAAGATTTCGGGATTGCAGCCGGATCTCATCGACTTCTTTCCACGATATTTCGGCTGACAACCTTACAGCCATCTTCAGGCGCCTGAAGATGGCTGTAAGGTTGTCAGCCGAAATATCGTGGAAAGAAGTCGATGAGATCCGGCTGCAATCCCGAAATCTTGTGGAACACTTCAGAATAGATGCAAACTATCCACGAAAGCCTGTTTACACAGTTTCAACAAACAGTAGTAATTGAGGACTCTAGCCTCCAATTTACCATTCCCATAAAAAACACAAAGGGAAGATTAGACTAATTATAGCAAACAAAGAGGCATTTCAGCAGTCATTATTCCTGCACATCATGCACGAACGACACAGAGAGAATGCCTAATATGTGGTACAACAGAAAGCACCCTCTGCCAAGCGCTTAATAATGGTTTGTAATATATATGTAAATTTAGGCGTATATGAAATATAGAAGAGGTCCTATACGAAGATTCATTGTATGATCAGAGTCAGACGAGTCCTTTTAGAAACCAGAAAGACATTTTTCTCACACTGAGCATGCAGGTTACAGAACGCAGATCTATTGCACACAGAGAGACGACATATGATATTTCCACATCATCATCACCTAACAAAATTAATCATGGAAAGATAACTCTGTCGCACTTCTCATGCTGGATATATGCTATTATTAGCATCTCTTAAGTGTCGATATTGGGTAATAAACAGAGGAGATTCTATTCATCGGATTCTTTGGCACTGTGTTATTGGTCAGTGGTTGAAAACAGCACAAGTCATGTGCATACAGTATTAGTGGTGTGCTGCTTAACACAGTCATGTCAGTTAAATGTCTAGACGGAATTTTAGAAAGAGATATGAAACATAACAAGCATCTAAGTCAGCAGTAGGGAAGCTGAAATGGTCGACTTCAGTTTGTTAGGAGAATTCTGAGACAGTGTAGCTCATCTATAAAGGAGACTGAGTATAGAACGCTAGTGTGAACCATTCTTGCATACTGCTGGAGTGTTCAGCATCCCCATCAGGTTAGAGTAAAAGTAAGACATCTAAGAAATTTAGAGATGTGCCGCCAAATTTGTTACCAGAATGTTCGATCAAGATGTGGGTGTTTTGGAAATGGTACCTAAACTTGAATCGGAAGGCAATATTCTTTTCGCAAAACACTATTGTGCAAGTTTAGACAACCAGCGTTTGAGACTGACTTCAGAACGGTTCTGCAGCAACCAACAAACTGTGTATCTCGCATAAGGACCACGTAGACAAGATAAGAGAAATTAGGATTCTTTCAGCCATATATAGATGGTAATTTCTCCTTCACTGCTTTTGTGAATGGAACATGAAAGGAAGTAACTGGTAATGGTACAAGGTTCCCTCCGCCACGTACTGTAAGCTGGCTAGGGGATTATATACATAGATGCAGATTTAGGGAGCTACCTTGTCCGCAAGTAGAAGCAAGCATAACCTTTCGTAATTGCAGAGTTAATTAATAAGGTCTGTTTTATCTGCAAACTGATTCCCAGCATTCGATGTTAGAGAAAAAAATTCTTTGCCTGATTTGTTGGTCTGCGTGTGGGCGTAATACATGTGGAAGTACTCAGTAATACGACGTTACAATCATTTTCATCAGTCCTCGACATGTTACTGTCATGAAGCGCATATATAAAAATCTATACAATGACAATGGAAGAAATCTGGTTAGAGCAATCTCTAAAGTTTAATTATCCCTCACTGCAAGCAAACACAACTGAGAATGTATACGAAAGAAGAAGGCACAGTATTACTTTATCCCAGCAACTTAACCACATTTAAGTGGTATGTGAATAGCGGGAATACAGTCCTCAATGTAAAATGTGTAAGTGACGGTCAGTTTATATCCAATATTCAAAGAGTTAATAACTCTTGCATGAAATATTGAGACTTATCCATGACCAGTTTGGTTTGGCTCACATGGTCCCACAGAAACCAATACAAAAATAAAAAGTTTGTTAGAGGGAGTAGCATGTAACCTAGAGGGCAAGAACGTAGGCTTCATGTTCACTAAAACTTGTATTTACACATTTTGCAGTATAACTTGTATTTACAAATATATATCTTGTTGAGTATTAATCAATATTTCGTTTTCCTTTAGTCTCTTCTCTGGAGCAACAAAAACACTAAGTATCTAACTATCTAATAATATGTCATTTTCATATGAATTTTTGAAGCCTGTTGTTTATTTTGATGCAGTGCTTCAATGTTAGGATAGTTATCAGCTATCTCCCTGCTATCTACATTCAGTTTTTTTATCTGTTATAATGTGTTAATGGTTTGCATCCTTGACCTAGGTCCTTCTATGCTATTTGTCAGGATTATGTGGTCACTGGGACCTCGAGGTAGACAAATACATTAACGCCAAGTAATTATTCTTCACCACTTTATCCCATACAAACATTTTATGGTAATAATGTGCTCGCAACGCCAAGCTATCCTAGCTGAGTTGTCTTCCTTGGTTCAAATGGCTCTGAGCACTATGGGACTTAACATCTATGGTCATCAGTCCCCTAGAACTTAGAACTACTTAAAACTAACTAACCTAAAGACATCACACAACACCCAGTCATCACGAGGCAGAGAAAATCCCTGACCTCGCCGGGAATCGAACCCTGGCGCGGGAAGCGAGAACGCTACCGCACGACCATGAGTTGCGGACGTTGTACAGATAAAAACTGACTTATCTAGACTCCATTGTGAGCCAAAAAATACATATATTTCATGTCGAAACCATGCAAGAAAACAGCTCTGCTGTGTGCTGTGGTCAGTGGCGCAACTTGACTGTATGTGAAGGAGCTCTATGACAGACGTATACTGACACTGCACTTCGTCAGCATTCCAAGACAGTGCCAGCTTGTGCACACATATGTGTGAGACGACTGCATCAAAGACTGTAGTCCTAACATCACACCCTGCAGAGAAGATGGGATGTCAAAGTTGGCTCAGAATGACCACCTGGGAGTCATGAATCTGTTTTGCCTCTTGTGGCGTCAGAAGGCATTGCAACGTTTATCACATCTGCAAACACAATAAAGATTGATACTGATGAGTGGGCTTTTAAAGTCACAACTGTATACATGACATCTGCCATACAACAAGACAAATTAATAAAAGTATGCAGAACACAATACTGATGATTAAGTGCGGGTTGACACTACTGTAAGGTAATGGTACAAGGTTCCCTCCACCTTAATCCTGTTTGATACTTCAATGTAATTTAACTTGTTGTTAGTGGTCATGGCATTTTCTTGGATATCCATAGTTAATTCATTAACCTTTGTTAAGCCATACGGGGAATTATTTGCACATGTTAGTATGTATGATTTGTTATAGTAAATTGGTAACATCCTCTTTAATGTGAGCTTTCCAAAAGTGTGAAAAGTAGATGTAGATATGGAATGTATATCAAATGGATCACATGATGAATCACAAAGGGAGCGATTTAAAATTAATCTCCTACCATTTAAGCTGAGTGCGAAAGGTAGTTCCAGTGTACCAGAAGTTGCACATCTAAATCTAACATTGAGAGTCAAATGGAAGGAATAAATTACAGAATATGGTTTAAGAAATAGCTGATAGAGATGCATTAAATCTTAGGGCAATATATTTCAGAGGATTATTCATAAAAAATTCTTTCTCACAGCTGTACATTCTACTATCTAAGTATACAGCCAGGTTTGGGAAAATTAAATTAAGACTACATTTATATACATGCAAATCATGCTCATTCAGAGACAAAAAATATCTTCGATCTTTACTGACCAGTAAATTATCCTTTAGCTGATACATGACGCAAAGTTCTACTTGTTACAACATGACAGGGTAAGCATAAATTTTATACTTTTCAAAATTATGCTATGATGTAGCAATGGGTACAGAAAGAATAAAAGTTAATTCCTCTTCCATTAAAGAGTGTCTGGTAGTTAACTTGTAGTAAGCACATAAATTATAAGAATTAGAAGAGAAAATCGTAGTAGAGATTGCATCTAGGTTATGTTCAGTTAATAGTAGGATCTGTAAGAACTGGTATGAATATTTACTATTAAAAACAGTCTTGATCACGATTTATTTATCAAGGTGGCCGGTTTCTACCACTACTGTGGTCATCTTCAGACCATTGAGTAGGAACCTCTTTCTGTTGGAGAATCACTAGTGGTCGAAACCAGTCACCTTGATAAGTAAATCGTGATCAAGCCTGTTTTTAATAGTAAATATTCGTAAGACATTGATCACTGCCTTTCCCATAATGTATTCACTGGTATGAATGCCATAGCACACTGCTTAGCCAATCGTTTGAACTACTTTCTAGAGCTGTTCTTAAATTAAGGATGTCAATTCTAGCATTCAGTAGACTGCAGCATTGTATTTAAAGTTAGTGAGCACTCACAGTATTTAATCCTTCAAAGAACAAGAACTCATGAACTTTTCCATTCATCTCACCACGAATTATGATGTAATGTGTAACGAATTGCTTCATTATCTACTGAATAAAAATTGCTTTGTTGGTAATGGTCCTTTGCATCTTACTTAATAAAATTATTTCATTAGAGAGGTTAACTGAATTCATACTAGAGTTGTTCAAGAGCTAAAATCTTGTCTCTAACATCGAACAGCTCTCAGCTGGTTAAAGTACCAAATACAGTAAGAAGAACACTCCCTCTAAAATCAAACCAGGTATGCTTTTGCCTAATCAAGGTTTTTTGCGGCAGAGGTTTAAGAAGCAATTAATCTCTTATTCATAATTAGCAAATATGTATTCTAACTATGTTTTAATGGTGATCCAGTTGTTATACCAAGATGTTCCCATTTATAAAACTGTATCCTTATCTCTGATAGAATGAATTAAATAAATCTGCTTTTTAACAGAATTGAATTGGTGTCTAATCTCACTGAAACTGTATTTGTGCACAAATTTAGAATTACTTGTTGAAACTACAATGTCTGATATGGTTCAAACAACACATCTGGTTTGTGCAGTACTATTACTATTGCATTAATGGAACACAATGTCACTGCAAAACTCAGAATTACAGTAAACATGGTTAATTAGTTCTAAACGCTAGAGTTAAACAATGCACATAATGAAAATGTGTCTTATGTGATAACCTTTGTAATAACAAACACTATGTTGCTCAAATAGACAAGACCTCCAACTTGATACTGTGCCCCGACTCCTTGGCGATTATGTTATTTCGTTTGCAGAGGAAATGATTTATGATCATGCTGTTTCACTCCCTTCCATGTCCCCTTTGACTTGTTCGCCAATTCCTTTACATGTTTCTTGCTGGTTCCAGTGGTCAGTTGGGCAAGGACCAAGGGTGAATGCATCTTCCTTCCACAAATAATTTCATATGGACTAAGGCCAGCTGACATGTGCATTTCTACTCTGTAAGCACTTGCAGCATAAGGGAGACAGACATCGCAGTTATCATGCTTGCTGCTTGCATAGTGGCTAACCATTTTATGACTATTCTGTGAACTTGCTTTTGGCCTCCATTTCCTTCAGAGTGTGCCTTAGCTGCGTTATTTGCATCAGCTTGCAAGTCTGTTTAAGCAATTAACCAATGAAATTCGTTCCTTCATCATTACGTACTCTTAATGTTAATCCAAACTTTAGAATTGACTCCTTAACATAAACGTTAGCTGCTGTCTTGGCACTCTGATCAGGTATTGGTATTATGAGAAGATATCTGGAGAAATGATCTAATATGATCACTGTGTATTTATTCCTATCTTTAGGCTTAGGTAACACTCCACCAACATTCAAGCTTACTGTTCTAAATGGTTGACTAGTCTCTGGCAGTTCTGGAAATGGTATCTTAATTTTTCCAAAATTATTGCACCTGTTACAGAAATCACATTGTGAAACAAACTGAAAAAGTCAGAATGACTTGGCCCTCAATATACCTAATCTATTTTAATGTTTGTTGCATTTTTACCATAATGAATAGATAATAAATAAGTGTCTTGTTCTGTCATGGGTTATTCTCTCATGCTTTCCAGAATAACCAGGCAGTTTCCTTTAATGTTGATTTTTACAATGATCCATCTATTTTAACAAAACATTGATCATTTTTCCTCATTTTGGATTGAGAATCCTCTTCTTGAGATGCTTTTAACTCTTCTCATGACTTATTGTAGCACAAAAACGATCCTTATGGTTTATCGTGTCAGCATTTACATGTTGCTTGCCAGGTCAGGGAATGACCTTAACCTGAAACTCACTTAATCTCACTTTGTTAACCTGGAACTTGGGCCCTTGAAGGTCAATGACCATTTAAGTGCTGTGTGGTCTGTAATCACCTTAAATTCTCTTCCCATCAAAAACATCTGTTTTGTGTTATACCAAAAACCAAAGCACAAAGCTGAACACTTCCTGTTTCCTTAAATAACGTAACTATCCGCCAAACGGTCCGGACACTTGGATGATGTCGTCCAGGATAACGAGCAGCATACATAGCACACGCCCGTTGGGCATTTAGATCACAATAGTCATACATAAACACGATATCGATCTTTTCCGCAATTGGTGAATGGTCCATTTTAACACGGGTAATGTATCACGAAGCAAATACCGTCCGCACTGTCGGAATGTTACGTAATACCACGTACTTATACGTTTGTGACTATTACAGCGCCAAATATCACAAAGCGAAAAAAGTGGTCCAACTAAAAGATTCATATTTCTTTACGTACTACAAGAATATGTAATAAAAAATGGGGTTCCTATTTTAAAAAAACCGCAGTTGATATCCGTTTGACCTATGGCAGCACCATCTAGCGGTCCAACCATAGCGCCATCGCGTTTCCCCCTTCAAGCTAGACAAGTTTCGTTCTTTGTGGTTTTTTCGTTTGAAGCTTATTTCATGAGATATTTGGCCCGGTCACGATCAATGGACCCCCCTGTATACGAATATGGTACGGAAAATGTTTTTAACTGTGTGAATAAGGACCTGGACTGCGTTTGTGGAGTGCTATGTGTAGTAATTTTAATCGCCATAGTCTTTAATTTAAAAATTTATCTCAAGTGAGAATTTGTTAAATCCCAGACCGTCATTCCATAAAATAAGACAGAATGGAGACAAAGCAAAATACTCTAATCTTGAACACTATGTGCTATAAACTCTAGAAATTATTCACAGTGCTAAACATGCAAAACTGAGTTTTTGGGATAGGCTTATGACATGGTTTTTTCAACTCAAACCATGATCAATGCACATGCCCAAAAATTTTGTAGTTCATACTTTTCAAAACGCCCATGGTGAGAGTAGATTTGATAATGTGAGATACCACTACTTATTTAGGTCTGTCAAGCAATACTCTATGTGTCACAGTCACTCTTCAGCAACATTACTTGAAAACTACGCACAATGGAGATTTGACTGTAACTACACCGGGTGTCCAATAAGCAATGCAATATATTTTTTTCTAAAAGCAGGTTGATTTTGTTCAGGAACCCAATACACCATATTATTACTTGCTCTCTTGGCTACAAAACTCTGTTTTTCAACATAATCTCTGTTCAAAATGGTGGCGTAATGCCACCTTACTGGGAGATCCTGTATGCCTGCATGGTACCACCCTACTGGTAGATGTCAGAGTCAACGTCTCGCTGCATCAATAACCTGCCCATCATCCATGAACTGCTTCCCACAGACTGCAGCCTTCATTGGGCCAAACGGGTGGAAGTTGGAAGGTGTGAGATCCAATTTGTAAGGTGGATGCATAAGAATAGTCCAATGAAGTTTTGTGAGCTCTTCTCGGGCACACAGACTTGTGTGAGCCTTCTGTTGTCATGCAGAAAGGGAAATTCGTTTGCATTTCTGTAGAAACGAACACGCTGAAGTCATTTCTTCAATTTCCTGAGGGTAACACAACACACTTCTGAGTTGATCGTTGCACCATGAGAGAGGGCATCAAATAGAATAAACCCTTCAGAGAACCAGAAGACCACCACCATGACTTAAGTGGCTGAGGGTGCAGCTTTGAACTTTTTCTTCAGAGGAGAAGTGGTATGGTACCATTTCTTGGACTGGCGTTTTGTTTCTGGTTCTAGGTGATGAACTCATGTTTCATCGCCTGTGACGATGTTCGATAAAAACTGTCACAGTGAAATTCGTAACACACAAGCAGTTCCATACAGATGGTGCTTTGTTGCTCTTTATGGGCTTCTGTTAGGCTGTGAGGAACCCTGCAGGCACATGGTTTTGAGTACCCTTAATCGTGGACGAGTGTGTCAGCACTACCAACAGAGATATCCAGTCTGTAGATCACCTCGAAAGAGAATGTCCACACATTCGAAAACTACAGAACTCACATTAGTGTGCGGCTGGCCAGCACGTGGGGGATCGAGCAGGTTTGTTGCGATGATGACAGACGCCTCATTCAATGACTCTCCGTGGTTTTGTTCTCTGCTAGGTCTCTGTAGACATCCTGCAATCGTCTATGAATATCTGCAATTCTTTAGTTTTCCGCCTAAAGACTCAATGACAGTTCACTGGTTGGAACGCACCTCCGCTACAGACTCTACTTTAAAGGCTACGTATAGGGCCACCAACTATCGAAACGCGAAACTATATGGGTGAAGTGGGGATATTCCACGGTGTCCCACAATAACTTCCGCATTTTTTCAGCTGAAACTGGCCTAGAAAACAGTGTGTTTCATTGCTTATTAAATGCCCCTCATAATTAATATTTTGACCTTAATGGTGGAGCTGAAATGGACATAATGTAATAGATTCTTCGCTACTTCAACTATCTCCAACATGAATTAATTTAAAAAGGATTGTATGCTTGACTTCTACTGAGATTAAAGATGTTGGGTGTGAATACACAAATTTATTATCAGAAAGAAACAAGGGTGAAATACTATACAAGAGTGAAATAAGATGAGTCAATATAAAAACCGATAATTAGAAATAATATGAAAATTGTGATTCTATGAACTTTCAGGATTTCGGCTGGATTTAGTTGATTTCTTGCCATGACATTTCGGCTCACAACCATTCAGCCCTCTTCATGTTGCTAGTTGACATTGCTAATTTTATATCAGTCACACAGAGACGTGTGCAGTAAGACAGCCGCTACATGAAGGACCTCCGTGTTTCGCGTCCTCTTCGGAAATTGCTCCATCTATGGAGATCAGGCGCATGCATAGTGGCGATACTACATGTGTGCTCTCTGTTGGAATGCGCACTCACGTCGTTAAAATTCAGATGTCAAAATTAATGAAATTAACTATCGCTAGACGTGTCATTCGTCATAAAATGTTTTCTTTTCCAGTTGATCCAGTTCAATGCTGCTATCGCTATTAAGATGAACTTCTGTCAAACGTATTTCCAACGATTCCTTAATAATTGAACCTCAGAAGGATCTGGTCGAAGCCAAACCCTCCACGACAGAATAATCCAGGGAATGTCCTACGTTCGGCTATGCCTAATTACTGGGCTGTGAAAGGCGAGTGTGGCGATTGTATTCAACGCATCTTTCACGCACTATGCTTGTTACTTGACCAATGTAGATTTTGCCACACTGGTAAGGTATTCTGTAGACTCCAGCCCTCCATAATCCCAGATCGTTATTTGCCGAACCGAGAAGAGCACAAGTCTTTGCAGGTGGGTCGAAGATGACTTTGACATGATGTTTCCTTAAGATCCCGCCTAATTTCGACGAAATATTGCGGAGATACAGGACGAACAGGACCCACTTTTGCAGTTATGTCAACCTGGACAGAAAAAGAACACACACACACACACACACTAGATTTTTTCTTATATATATCAGAAAAAATCAAATCATTGTATTTAAATTGTGTCATCACTGTATTGATATTTTAATAAAGGCATAATTTAAGATAGAAACATATAACACTGACAAACAAGCAATCAGAAAAGGAGAAATTAATTTTGCTACAATCACAAAAAACTGTTTTTTTTTACTTTCAGTTCTACAAACCTTTTTAATACATTTTTGAATTTGCTTGATCTGCAATTTCATGCTCATTTGCAAGAGTGACCAAACCATTAAGACGATTTTGTGTCGCAGTCGAAAGTAAAAAATTATGAACTAACTTTAGCTTAGAGAAAATCCTTTCGCCACTTGCTACAGTTATTGGTATCATTTGCAATATTATTAAGGAAAGAGTAAGATGTGGGACGAAATTTAACTTTATAATTAGTAGATTTCTTAGGCTTTCTTCTTTGCCCAGAAGCGCAGTGACTACCTTAATTTCCTGTGATAACTATACCCTGTTTAAGTGAACAGAATAACCATCAGTTAAAATACATTCTAAATTCTTACAGTATTTCAACAGCATTTCTTGGGCATGGTATTTAAATTATATAAGAATGGAAAATATTTACTATGATTAGTAAGTTGTTCAAATATGGCGTCAAGTGCATTTAGTGGTCGATCAATTCTAAAATTTAAAAAAAAAATTTGGGTCTATGGTGGGTAAATCTTGTGCTTTGAATGAGGAGTTCCTGTTTCTTCTTCCAACGAGGTGTCATGTTATTGTTGATCCAAAATAATCGATTTAAGATAAACAAGTATCTATCAGACTAAATAACAGCTTTATGATAGGTGAACTTACCTTTTAAAAAAACAGGGCACATACGACTAGGACTCGCGCACTGAGGCTTCTGTAACGTGAATGGTGCACAGCTACTGCTCGCTTTGTTGCAAGTCATGTAACTGTGGGTCACACAACCGTGACAATGGTATCTCAGAGCGAGCAGAGAACCATTGCCACCACAGTTATCGACCAAGATCAAAATATCGTTTTCGATTGCACAGCAACAGGCCATGCAGCAACTGGCCACACAGCAACAGGCTGTACAGTGACAGACGTCCTCTAATAATGGAAGCCTAGATAACCGAGTGAAGGAAACCACTCGCATAATTACAACTTATATTTAATGTGGCGTTATTGAGTATTTGACCCAACAGTTTTTTTCTCACACCTACAACCAAAATGGCGCCCCCCATATTTTGGCGCCCTGGACAAATGTCCAAGTTGCCCATCCCTAGAGTAGGCCGGGAGGATGAACGCCCTTGACTTCAATTGCTCCTTCTCCTATTAATCATATGGGTGGTCACGTTTCTTTTTCCTTAAAGCTGTGCTGATCTGATGTGAGGAATGGACATTATCTTTGAACACAGGTTATAGGTGTTCAAGTTCCCTTGCCAGGCTGTCTCCATCAGACACAATTTATAGAGTGGAAGAAAGTTCGAAGGGCGCCTGTAGTTTGTGATGGGTGGTGGCAGCTAGATGCTACAAATACAGGTCTGTATGTGTGGGTTTACAGTAAACGCAATGCGCGAGTGATCCATCCACTTTCCGACCGTTCAAAACTTCCAGAAATGGTAGGCAACCTACATTTTGCACTTCCATTGTAAATTTATATTCTTGTAGATAGAATTCAGATACTGCAAAAAGCATGACAGTTCTTCTTCACGCAGGGACCACACTACAATATTATCATCTACATATCATCTTTTGGTATACGTTCTACTCAGGTACCCTCTCCTCAAAGTCTTCCATAAAAAAGTTTGCTACCAAAGGAGAGAGAGGACTGCCCATGGTAACACCATCAATTTGCTCATAATATTCCTTGTTGAATAAAAAGTAGGTTGAGGAAAGGGCATGATGAAATACAGTAGCTCTGTTATATCAGCTTTGAACTTACTGCTGATGAGTGACAATGAAACTGTGAGAGCGACCCTACTAAAGAGTGAGACGACATCGAAGGTTACTAATAAGTTCGACCCATTGAATCGAAATGTTTTCAGTCTTTTAATAAAGTCATCGAAATTATAGGTATGATGTGAGCACGTCCCCCCAAAAGGTCTCAGTAAAGGTGAAAGATGTCTACTTAAGTAACACATTGGAGGGCCAATATTGCTCACAACAGGATGTAATGGTAGTCCTTTGTGTATCATTCGAAGGCCATAAGACAGTGGTGGAACAGAGCTGTGAGGTTTTAATCTTTCCGTAACTTTTTGCAAAAGGGAAGAAGAAATCAACAATGCGAACGTTTACCTCTCTGCTCTCCTGTGGGGTCTTTATCAATCTTCCAGCTTGTTGATTCACACAACAAGATATAAATATTCCTGTCGTAGATCGCATGTGACAACAGAAGAATACCGTTGCTCTTTTCTGCTGGAAAGGCCTATGTGTGAGGATCATTTCACAGCATTTATTAGTGCTATTGAAGAAGCTGTTACATTGCAGAACGCGTGAATCATGTTGCATGCTTACGAAGGCTCCACTTCAGAAGATTAACATTTCCTCGATGGAAAGAGCCACACTATGCAGGCTATGATATGATCATCACACAGTACTCTTTCCAGGTTCTTTAAGTCGATTTCTAAATATTTAGTTTGTGCCACCTATTATTAGAAACTGTTGACTGTTTGTAGTATTTTCTTAGTAGCCTTTTATAATTTCACTTTAAGACACTTCAGGTTTCACAAAACTCCTTGCTCTGAATCGCTGTTCATAATATAATATAAGTGTGAGCTGGACTGCGACTACAGCCCAGACCCTTGCCATTTGATGACTACATCCTTAGTAAAATAGCGATCTACCATCGACTTTTACAACTTGAGTTCTGCCAGTATCTTTGTCATATTCTGTAACTTCAATAGAAACTATGAAGCTGAATAGTGATTTGTGGGTCGATAGCTCAATTTAAAATAACATTTTCTGTGAAAGACTAGGGTCTGAGTTTGACTCCTGGTCCAGCACACAGCTTCAGTTTACCAGTAATATTCACTGAAGTACATACCTTACTAGAAAGCTAAAGATTAATTCTATATGTAGCAACGTATATCTAATGATAAAAATATCAGAGAGAATAAACATAGATATATTGTTATAATGCACTATGGCCTGATGAGCTGATGTTGGAAGAACTTTTTGAGAAGATTTTCAGATTTAGTTCTGTTGAATGATTGTCAATGTTCACTTAAGAAACAGTACAATCAAGCTGCAGTCACTAGTATATAATCAGTTCCCTTCGGTTAAGAATGATTTTGAAGTAACAGGATTAACATTAGAAGAGGCACCATTGTTAGCACTGAATAGGGGATCATGGAGGAATTTTATTAGAGGGACTATACTCCAGACTGAACGCTGAAAGGCATAATCAGTCTTAAATGATGATGATGATGATCATCATAGTAATGAGTTACTTATTATTTTCAATTAACAAAATACATGTATGTTAAAAGGTAAACTAAAATACCAACAGAACTGTGAATGTAGAACATAAAATATCAATTTAAATTATAAAACAAATATAAGTAAAATAAATAATTAGAACCATAATGAATGTATATGTATTTTAACTAGATGTGTTGCAAAAACTCGACAGTACACTGAGTACAGCGAATTTACCAAAGACAGTAGTCTATAAGCTAGTGTTATTGCATAGGGATGTATATGACTTGAAAGCTTCTTTAATTTAGGCTGTAAAAAAACGTTTCATTGTTTGAAATTAATTAATGGTGGTGGGGTGTTTTGCAAAATTTCATATTATTCCAAAAGTTGACTATACCATTTTCAAGAACATTAATTACATATGAAATTTATATGAAAAACATTTTTTACTTATCATCATTTTGAATATATTCCCTCTGAATCTAACATCCCAAATTAACTTTTGGGTTTGTTTTACCCCTTCAAAGTGAAATTGGGCATAAACAAAAAATATTTATTGCACTATTTTATCCCCTGTACTCTACTCACCTACCATATATAATCAAGATTGTTTGCTGACACTTTGAAATGTTCTCTTGTAGTAAGACAACAAAATTTACAAGCTTTACGCAGACAGAGAGCAGATTCATTTTATATATGCATAATATATACATGGTACAAATATAGTTCACTTATTAAGACACAGACTTGGGTACTACATCATCATTATTGCAATATTCACATTTTGCATAACAAAATATCTAGAGATTTCGTTTCAGTGTAATATTAATATTCGCTCAAAGAATATGAGCACATGTCATTCATGAATGATTTCAGTTTCACTTTGAATAAATTCCCTTCATGACACCTTAAAGAGCTCAGCAGTTTTTATACCATATTTGGTCATTAATACACGGATTATAGTCTGTTGTTTTTAGTTTAGTTCTTTGTCTGTAGTGGCAGTCTTTCTTTCTTGTATCATATACATGCATATCAGAGCACTTTGTTTTGTCATGTCACAAAAAATGCAATAAATTTAAAAGCTGCAGTGGGTAGACAGTGAGGTATTTATAATGTAAAAGATTTCCCTGCAGGAGTCTCTGTACGCTATTCCACGAATAACCCCGATTGATCCTTTCTGCAGGGTTAATATTCTGTTCAGCAGTATAGCCTCATATCTCCATCCCATAATTAATCAGTTCTAAAATTCTTGCATAATAAATTGTTTTTAATGTCTGGTAAGCAACCACTTTTGATAGCTAGCTAATTAGATTTTATTGTATATAACACTGGTATGGTTTACCCATCATCGATTTTCATGTAGGTAACTATCAAGAAATTTATAGTCTTCTGAGTCAACTGCTCAATTTCAGCTGTGTTACTGACAAAGACTTGGTGTGAAATTGTAAGTTTAAATGACAATAACTACGATTTGCTGGTATTAATCTTCAACTCTCAATCCTGGAAATAAGTAGCTATTTGACCTATTTTGACCTATCCCTCAGCTGCGACCAGTGTTAATTCATCATTTTGTTTTCCAGCAAATAATAATAAGGTAACATCTGCAAATGTTAACAACTGGGAGTTGCGAATTAGCTTTATATCATTTATGCACACAAGGAAGAGAAAAGGGTCCAAAACTGAGCCCCAAGGTATACCTGATGTGATTGTTTCATATCTGGACTGGAAATTTATGACCTGATCATTGACTTTGTAAGTCAGTTTTGTATATGGCTTACAATTAACTAGGCATGTAGTCAGCATTTCTATGGATGTGTCATGTACGAGGGCCGTTCAGAAAGTAACCTCGGTTGATTTAAAAAAATACACCAAGTTAAATAAAAATATTTTAATATATACATCTTACAACTACATCTTTGCACTATTTTTCTACATAGTCTCCATAGCGATTGAGGCACTTATCGGATCTCTTCACAAGCTTTGAAATTCCTTCTGCATAAAAATCACCCGCTTGTGCCTGGAGCCAGCCTGTGACCGCATCTTTGAGCTCTTCGTCGTCATCAAACCGCTGTGACCCGAGCCATTTCTTCAAATGCATGAAGAGGTGATAATCACTTGGCGCCAGGTCTGGGCTGTAAGGTGGATGGTTGATAACGTCCCACTTGAAGGACTCAAGAAGGGCCGTTGTTCTGCGAGCAGAGTGAAGACGGGCGTTATCGTGCAAAAAAACGATACCGGAAGTCAGCATACCACGGCGTTTGTTCTGTATAGCCCGTCGTAACTTTTTTATTGTTTCACAGTACACGTCTTGATTAATGGTCATACCACGTTCCATGAATTCAATCAACAACACCCCTTTGGCATCCCAAAACACCGTTTCCATCAGTTTTCTGGCAGAAAAATCTTGCGAGGCTTTTCTTGGTTTGGTAGGCGAATTTGAATGTGCCCACATCTTTGATTGTTCTTTTGTCTCAGGGTTCACGTACTTAATCCAGGTTTCGTCACCGGTCACGATTCTGTTTAACAATGGTTCTCCTTCGTCCTCATAACGTGACAGAAAGTCTAATGCAGAGGCCATTCTTTGAGTTTTGTGGTGGTCGGTAAGAATTTTGGGCACCAACGTGCATAGAACTTACGGTAACCCAATCTTGCTGTCACTGTCTCGTACAAGAGAGTCTTAGAAATCTGTGGAAAACCAGCAGACAACTCCGACATTGAGAAACGTCGATTTTCACGAACTTTTGCATCAACTGTCTGAACGAGTTCGTCAGTCACCAATGATGGTCTACCACTCCTCTCTTCATCATGAACGTTTTCTCGTCCACTTTTAAATAAACGTACCCATTCACGGACAACTCCTTCACTCATAACTCTTGGTCCGTACACGGCACAAAGCTCACGATGAATAGCTGCTGCAGAAGATCCTTTGGCTGTAAAAAACCTTATGACAGCACGCACTTCACATTTGGCGGGGTTTTCTATTGCAGCACACATTTCAAACTGCCACAAAAACTAAACTAGCGCAGGTACGACGTTCACTCGACCACGGCTTGATGCCGACTGACCTGTTGAGTGCGTGAACGTACAGATGGCGTCGCTACTCCCCCCACAACCCGCACTGTGACCAATAGGAGGTTACTTTCTGAACCGCCCTCGTATATTGTAGAGTTCAAGTTTATTTAAGAGTAACTCATGGTTTACTGAGTCAAAAGGCTTTAGTGAGGTATAGAAATATGCCTGTTGTTTGTATACCTTGACTCCCATAGAGTGTGGTCAAAACCGGTGAAAAAATGTTTTTTTATCATTTAAATAATATTTTGAAATACTGACATAGAGGGATCCAGGAATATACTACAGCCACTTACATATTGCTCCGATAGGGAATGTGTAGACAAACTTAGATCAGTTAAAGCATGCACATAAGTAATTGAACACTCATTCTTCCCATGTTACATTCACAAATACTATGGGCGAAACCATAGATCACTGGGAGAAACCTTACCTCTGCTATGCACTTCACAGTCGTTTTCAGAGTATAAATATAGATCTCATAGAAAACGTCACAAATCAGGTTATAATGAAAAAAGATCATTAGACGTGTACACCGAGAAATATCATTAATGTAGCTGTAAAAGTCATATGAAAGGCACATGATTTAACTGTTGCAGTGAACTACTAACATCTTTGATCAAATTGAAGCCAAAACTGCCACTCTCTGTGCAATCTCCGCTTCCCATTTGCTTTCTGATTATTGGCACAGTGAGACACAAACATGGCATCAATGTCTACAGCTGGGTATTCACAGGTATGAATTTCTTACATGCCCATTCCCCCAACACCAGTCACATGTAAGTCAGCTTCATGTGGAAAGCCCATACTTGCATACTTCCATGCCAACACAAGTGAAAAGCCAGGATTCCACAGGCAGGAATATCTTAAACACGTATCCCTCATCCTCTCACTACCTCTCACATAAGTTGATTTACATGCAGAAAAACCGAGCGGTTTAAGGCACTGCAGTCATGGATTGTGCGGCTGATCCCGGCGGAGGTTCGAGTCCTCCCTTGGGCATGGGTGTGTGTGTTTGTCCTTAGGATAATATAGGTTAAGTAGTGTGTAAGCTTAGGGAATGATGACCTTAGCAGTTAAGTCCCATAAGATTTCACACACATTTGAACATTTTACATACAGAAACACCTAGCTTCCACACTGTCACCCCAAGTTATGCTCAAGTTATGCCAGTTGAAATGCATTCTGCTTTCTTGCATGATGTCGCTTCCCCCATAATCAACTATGAGCTTCAGTTGCTATCACTCGGTGGTTCTGCTTTCATCCTGGTCTGGTTCGTCAGCAGCACAGATCTAGAACCGTTCGTTTAGGTACACAGAAAGTTAGCGTCATATTGATGTAATGGGCTTAGGCTTCAACTAAGTGTATAAATACTTTCTTAAGGGGCAAAATGTTCTTAAACAGTATGATAGGAATATTATTTTAGCATTAAACAACTCCTTGTAATCATTTATTGTAACAGAGTAACACATTGTTTTCTGTGACGAAATAGATGAAAAACTATTGAAACTAAGGGTGCGAGCTTTCTGAGGGTTCACATTACTGCAGAAGGGTCAATACTGTCAAGGCATTTTTTTTATTTCAGTGTCATGATAATAGTTTTTGCTTTAGTCTTTTAGTTTAAACATTGCTGTGAAATGTAAATTTATGTGTGGCTTAAAATAACGTTTGGTTACAAAATTAAGTACCATACCAGCAAAACAAATACATATTTAAAGCACCTGTAAGCTGTCAGAATCTTGACTCACTCTGGAAATAAAAACAAAACTGAACAGTTGAGACAAAAACCGTACTCTCCAAAGAATTCAGTGTATTGTAGATAACACAAGAATTTAGAAATAATGCATATGTTGCAGTGGCTCCAGTTGCTAGATATTTCAACGTTACTTATGATTTAATGCAAGCTAGCAAGACATATCTCTTCCTTGTATTACACTTTTGTACAGAGCCAAAACTATGATTGAAAAATATTTCAAAATTGATTTTACTCATTCGAAAATGATTTTTCAACGAAACAACATCCTCGTCAGATAGCTCCTTCGTTAGCGTATTTGATGTTCCCAAACGATTCCTACGAGATGTCCATCTCTATAGTCAATATTTGTTGGTCCATTTTTTCTTCATCGACGTCACTATAATCTCTTCATCTAAAAGCTAAATCTACATCTACATTTATACTCCGAAAGCCACCCAACGGTGTGTGGCAGAGGGCACTTTGCGTGCCACTGTCATTACCTCCCTTTCATGTTCCAGTCGCGTATGGTTCGGGGGAAGAACGACTGCTGGAAAGCCTCCGTGAGCTCTCGAATCTCTCTAATTTTACATTCGTGATCTCCTCTGGAGGTATAAGTAGGGGGAAGCAATATATTCGATACCTCATCCAGAAACGCACCCTCTCGAAGTCTGGACAGCAACCTACACCGCGAGGCAGAGCGCCTCTCTTGCAGAGTCTGCCACTTGAGTTTCCTAAACATCTCCGTTACGCTATCATGCTTACCAAATAACCGTGTAACGAAACGCGCCGCTCTTCTTTGAATCTTCTCTATCTCCTCCATCAATCCGACCTGGTACAGATCCCACACTGATGAGCAATACTCAAGTATAGGTCGAACTATTGTTTTGTAAGCCACCTCCTTTGTTGATGGACTACATTTTCTAAGGACTCTCCCAATAAATCTCAACCTGGTACCCACATTACCAACAATTAACTTTATATGATAATTCCACTTCAAATCGTTCCAAACGCATACTCCCAGATATTTTACAGAAGTAACTGCTACCAGTGTTTGTTCCGCTATCATATAATCATACAATAAAGGATCCTTCTTTCTATGTATTCGCAATACATTACATTTGTCTATGTTAAGGGTTAGTTGCCACTCCCTGCACCAAGTGCCTATCCGCTGCAGATCTTCCTGCATTTCGCTGTAATTTTCTAATGCTGCAACTTCTTTGTATACTACAGCATCATCTGCGAAAAGCCGCATGGAACTTCCGACACTATCTACTAGATCATTTATATATATTGTGAAAAGCAATGGTCCCATAACACTCTCCTGTGGTACGCCAGAGGTTAATTTAACGTCTGTAGACGTCTCTGCATTGAGAACAACATGCTGTGTTCTGTTTGCTGAAATTTCTTCAATCCAGCCACACAGCTTGTCTGATATTCAGTAGGCTCTTACTTTGTTTATAAGGTGACAGTGCGGAACTGTATCGAACGCCTTCCGGAAGTCAAGGAAAATGGCATCTACCTGGGAGCCTGTATCTAATATTTTCTGCGTCTCATGAACAAATAAAGCGAATTGGGTCTCACATGATCGTTGTTTTCGGAATTCATGTTGATTCCTACAGAGTAGATTCTGGGTTTCCAGAAACAACATGATACGCGAGCAAAAAACATGTTCTAAAATTCTACAACAGATCGACGTCAGAGATATAGGTCTATAGTTTTGCGCATCTGCTCGACGACCCTTCTTGAAGACTGGGACTACCTGTGCTCTTTTCCAATCATTTGGAACTTTCTGTTCCTGTAGAGACTTGCGGTACATGGCTGTTAAAAGGAGGGCAAGTTCTTTCGCATACTCTGTGTAGAATCGAATTAGTATCCTGTCAGGTCCAGTGGACGTTCCTCTGTTGAGTGAGTGCACAACTCCTGTACTTCACTTGAATCTCCAGTCGTGTGGGAACGCTAACGTGCACGTCCAGTGATGCAGGGAAGCACGTGTTTCATCACGTCTATACTGCCACTAGAAACATGTGTCAGTTGTTTCCTGTAGTGTTTCACAATTGTTTCTGACTTCGTTTCCTGTGTCTGTCCACATTGGCGGCAAACATTTCTTGTAATGTCTTCACATTATCTTCAACGCTATTTGTCGGATTGTTTTGGTGTCGTCTGCTGCGTTATGTTGGGTGATGAGGAAATTGTAATGATATGTGGTGCTGCACTATTAATACTTGAAGATGATTACAAACAAAATGAAAGACGCTGGTTTCGTTGGTGGGTGAGAACATACAGCGTGGAGCAAAAAAATATGTTCCACAAAACAGAGTTCCAGGGTACAAAGAAACATAGCAGATGAAAGGAAATACGGTGCTAACTTGACTATAGCAGATATTGTAAGTGACCATCGTTCATCTCTTGGCACTTTTGAGGCCTGGTCAGCAAATTCCTGATGGTGGATCGAAGCTGGACTGCTACAATCTTATCCGACATGGTCTGCTGCAGTTCTTGAAGATCACGAGGGTTGTTGCGATACACCTTAGACTTGAGGGTTCCCCAGACAAAGTAATCACACACTGACAGATCAGGTGACCTGGCTGGTCAGCTAGAGCCGCGACCAAACTGACCTCTGCTAACAACTCTGTGAATTGCGAAGATTGCGTAAATGTGCTCCAAGGATCCGGTGTGGACCATGTGGTGGGGACAAACAGGGTGTGGTTATATGTATACATTCACATCCAATCGTATCCACTCTTCCGTGCCTCTTTTATTTGCCTCAATCTGTACTATAGAAGAACTGCTGGGAATAACTTTCTACAGGAGCTGAATGTGGAAGAAGGCTGTGGTTTCTGTAACTTCATTTGGATGTCATCTACTGGTTTTGAATTCCTGACAGACACGCTAGCACCAAAAAAAGACACAAATTTCAGGAAAACAATTAGATTCTTCGTTTTTTGGCGCTGGGTGATTCATTTCAGATACTTGCGTATTTATTTGACATTTCAAAGCAAGCTATATCTGAATTCTTACCTGACGTTTGTAGAGTAGTGATGGAAATACTGAAGAATTACACAAAGGTAAATAACGAAGAACACTGATAAATATGAGTATTATTTAATTTTTATTCCTTCTGTAAGGCATTACAAAAATCATTGAAAATTACTTCCTTCACTTTGTCATCAGTGTTATCAATGAATGTGCCAGGGGTATCAGTACAACTTGGTAATGCCCCTGACACATCCACACCCACTGGCAACTTCAAACTTTCATAGCATTCTGTGTTTTTTAGGTTCGTTGGTTGATTTGGGAGAGGTCATCAAACAGCAAGGTCATCGGTTCCAGCGGATTAGGGAAGGTTGTGAAGGAAATCCGCTGATGGCCAGATATAGGTTTGAACCATCACCCTCCCAAACGTGAGTCCAGTGTGCTAACCACTGCACCTCCTCACTTGGTTATGTTCTGTTACTAGTACTTCATTCAGTTTAGCCATTGTTTTTGTTTTTTCACAACTGTGGCAGTATCCGCAGTATTGATGCCACATACAGCCCATAGGTGGTGCATTCATCATTGAATTGCTCTTCCATCTTTTTAAAACAGTATTCAATAACGTAGAGACATCGTTACATGCTCTACTGTTTTGTTTTCCACCACCCAATCGTCTTATTAGTTTTCTTGGTGGAGGAGTCGTTGTTGAAGGAGCAGCAACGTCCTCTTCCTCACTGATCCCTACATCTGTCGAATCTTCCACAACCTGAAAACAAATTCTTTTCTGTCAGATGCCGGTGATTGCAAACATATGGCATGAAAGAGCATGTATGTTCTCACAGATACTTCACTTACCCCATTGTGTGGGAGCAATTGGTAAGAAGAATATAGTCCTACAGTGGCCTTTTGCTATTGGTAGCGAATTTCACAATTAGAAAGGGTCATTTAGCATTGTGTTACTTGCTGTCTTTGACACCAGCTGCAACTTTTTGTATGCAGATATTGTCTGCCAAAGAAGAATTTCAAATGGCGGTGTCTTCAAGAACGCGATCATATGTGGACTAATTCACAAGAGTAAACTGGATTTGCCACAAGCTGAGTGACTGCCTTGTGGGACAAAATCCCTGTCCTATGTTTTCGTAGCAGATAATGTTTTTCCATTACAGGAAAACATTATGAAACCATTCCCCGGAAGGCATGTTCAATATTCCAAGGAAAGAATTTTTAATTACCAATTATCTCAGGCGAGAATGGTTGTAGAGAACGTATTCGCGATTATGACTTCGTATTTTCATGTCTTTAGGATACCAATGTCGGAGAAACCAGAGAAGACGCGAGCTGGCTCACTTACAGCTGTATTTCTCCACATTTTAAAAAAATGAAGTGTTGAAGCAAAGTTTCGATTCCTTTGATATTCAAATAGATGAGATAAACCCAAGCACATGAAGACGAGACGGTGCTGCATCGATTTTTATTGCTCCCAAGAATGTACTACAGAATGCTTCTAACGCAAACAAACAATTTCGAGGCAAGTTTGCAGATTACTTTTTAAGCCCACAAGGAAGTATACTGCAGCAAAATAAGTATGGATGAATGTTATTGTACAGTATAAAATACAAATAAGGACACGCGAGAATAATTTTTGTACCTCTTGGTTAACAGTTTATGTTGTTTCTTGTGGCTCATGAACATCATTGAGAAACTTCAACAGTTCATAACAAACCAAGATTAGTGTATACACCACTGCCCAATAATCTGCTGAATACCATCTTCCACTTTTCAAGTCGATATGCGACCTCAAGCGAACGTATTTTTGCTCGATGCTTGCTTTGTCTCTGCCAAATGTAGCAGCAATCCTCTGAATAGCATCAAGTTTCTTTGTTATTGTTCTTCAATGCTTGTTTCACCCAACCCAGTTGACATAATCTGCCTCTCTGAACACCGTGTGACCACTGGTATAGGAACTAGGCCTAAGCACAATGAGAAACTCAGACAGGAGAGTACTGCAAATGTTAGAATAAGGAAAGGTTCTCATAAAGGTATAATTAAAAATAATGTAAGTATATTTCATCAAAATATTGGGAGTTTAAAGAATAAAGTAGATGAGCTTCTGGTTTGTTTAGAAGATTTAGAAGCTGAGAATGAAATAGATATACTATGCCTGTCTGAGCATCACATTGTTACTGATATGGATAAGGTAAATGTAAGTGGATATAAGCTCTCTGCACATGTAATGAGAGAAAATATGGAGAAAGGAGGAGTTGCCATATATGTCAAAAGTTATCATTGTGCAAAAAGTATAGAAACAAAAAAGTTTTGTGTAGAGAAACATATAGAAGCATGTGCGTGTGAGCTTAAATTAAATAAAGGCACATTTATAATTGTAACTGTATATAGGTCCCCATCAGGAAATTTTCATCTATTTCTGAAAAATTTGGACTCCTTGTTGTGCTATCTGTCAGACAGGGGGAAGCAAATTATTATTTGTGGGGACTTCAATGTAGATTCTCTGAAAGAGGGTCATAGGAAAAATGACCTTGAAGTATTACTCGGTTCTTTCAATTTGACACCCGTTATTGATTTTCCTACTCGGGTGGTAAAGGATAGCAGCTCACTGATAGATAACTTCTTTATAGACCAAGATAAGTTTAACCAGATAAATGCTCAGCCTGTTGAGAATGGTCTTTCTGATCATGGTGCACAGCTAGTTACAATATATGACATAGCTCCATTCAGCAATACTAAACAGTCCTCCAAAGTGGTACGTTCAGTCAACGATTTAACAATTGCAAATTTCAGGGAAAGCCTACAGCAGTTAGACTGGGATGAGGTGTACCGTGAACCTGATGCCAATTTAAAATATAATTTATTTCATGACATTTTTGTAAATGCATTTGAAAACTGCTTCCCCAAGAAAATAGTTAAATATACTCGTAAGAAACCTTGTAAGAAACCATGGCTTACTAAGGGTATAAAAATATCTTGTAACCGCAAAAGGGAAATGTATCTGACAGCAAGAAAGAGTAGTGACCCAGAAACTATCAAAAATTATAAAAACTACTGTGTTATATTAAGAAAAGTTATTAAAAAATCCAGGAGTATGTGTATCATGTCTGAAATCAGCAACTCTGATAATAAAATTAAAACAATTTGGAATATTATTAAAAGAGAAACAGGTCAACCAAGAGCAGAGGAAGACAGTATTACCATCAAATTGAATGAAAACTTTACGAACAAAAAGTCAGAAGTTGAAAATATTTTTAATAATCATTTTCTAAATGTTGTGGATATAGTAGGATCCAGGTGTTCATTAGAAGATGCTAGGCTGTTAATGGAAGAGGCCATACCTATGCAATTTGATACAATTGAAATCTCACCCACTTCTCCCTTTGAAATTAGGAAAATAATAAACTTGCTTAAAAGCAAAAACTCACATGGAATTGATGGCATTTCCAGCAAAATACTAAAAGCTTGTTCTCAACAGATAAGTAAGATTCTCAGCCACCTGTGTAATAGCTCTCTGGAACAGGGCATTTTCCCTGATAGACTGAAATATGCTATTGTTATACCTTTGCATAAAAAGGGGGATAGATCTGATGTCAACAATTACCGTCCAATCTCCCTTCCAACAGCTTTATCCAAAATTTTTGAGAAAGTAGTGTATTCAAGAGTAGCTTCACATATCTGTAAAAATGAAGTACTAACAAAATGTCAGTTTGGTTTTCAGAAAGGTTTTTCAACAGAAAATGCCATATATGCTTTCACCAGTAAAATTTTGAATGATCTGAATAACCGAACACCACCCATTGGGATTTTTTGTGATCTCTCAAAGGCTTTTGATTGTGTAAATCATGAAATTCTGCTAGACAAGCTCAAGTATTGTGGCATGAGTGGGACAGTGCACAAATGGTTTAATTCGTACCTAACTGGAAGAGTGCAGAAAGTTGAAATAAGTAGTTCTCGTAACATGCAAAGATCAGCACATTCCTCAAACTGGGGAACTATCAAGAATGGGGTTCCACAAGGGTCAGTCTTGGGTCCTTTGTTGTTCTTATTATATATTAATGACTTGCCATTCTATATTCATGAAGAGGCAAAGTTAGTTCTCTTTGCTGATGATACAAGTATAGTAATCACACCTGACAAACAAGAATTAACTGATGAAATTGTCAATACTGTCTTTCAGAAAATTACTAAGTGGTTCCTTGTAAACGGACTCTCACTGAATTTTGATAAGACACAGTACATACAGTTCCGTACAGTGAATGGTATGACGCCATTAATAAATATAGACCTTAATCAGAAGCATATAGCTAAGGTAGAATATTCCAAATTTTTAGGTGTGTCCATTGATGAGAGATTAAATTGGAAGAAACACATTGATGATCTGCTGAAACGTTTGAGTTCAGCTACTTATGCAATAAGGGTCATTGCAAATTTTGGTGATAAACATCTTAGTAAATTAGCTTACTACGCCTATTTTCACTCATTGCTTTCATATGGCATCATATTTTGGGGTAATTCATCACTGAGGAATAAAGTATTTATTGCACAAAAGCGTGTAATCAGAATAATAGCTGGAGTCCACCCAAGATCATCCTGCAGACATTTATTTAAGGATCTAGGGATATTCACAGTAGCTTCTCAGTATATATACTCTCTTATGAAATTTGTTATTAACAACCAAAACCAATTCAAAAGTAATAGCAGTGTGCATAACTACAATACTAGGAGAAAGGATGATCTTCACTATTCAAGATTAAATCTAACTTTGGCACAGAAAGGGGTGAATTATACTGGCACTAAAGTCTTTGGTCACTTACCAAATAGTATCAAAAGTCTGACAGATAACCAACAAGTATTTAAGAAGAAATTAAAAGAATTTCTGAATGACAACTCCTTCTACTCCATAGAGGAATTTTTAGATATAAATTAAGAAAAAAAAGAAAAAAATATTAAAAAAATAAAAATAAAAAATAAAGAAAAACAAAAAACACAAAAAAATAAAGTTGTTATATTAACTTAAGTATGTTGTTAAATTAACCTAATTATGTCATGTATTGGAAAATTCGACTCGTTCCACATCATTACGAAATATCGTATTCATGATCCATGGAACTAGTATTAATCTAATCTAATCTAATCTAATCTAATCTAATCTGGTCCATAAGCGGTCCCCTGCCTGGTACAGTCCTAGAAATTCCACTGTTTGCTGTTTCATACACTGCATTTTTCTTCTTTTTTTTCAGATGACGCTTGGATTAAAAAAAAGTTTAGTGACTGTCCTTCGTGAGCGCACTCCACTTCCATGACGTGACGTGACAACGATGGAAGCCTTTTTTTTCTCGGTGACAAAAGTCATCCGTGCGCACTAGATCTTGATTACGACGAGCTAACACCACGTGAAGTTAATGTAATATTTCAAATTGTCTGTGATATTGAAATCAAAATAGTATTTTTCTAATTCTGAGAGTCACTGGCTTTAAACATGGTTAAAAAAAGGTAAAATTAGTGAATATTGTCGTACAAGTATACATCCGTAGATACTATTACCTTTCGGACTGCTGTTGTCTTGCCTAATAATCGATAATACTGGTGAGCAGCGAGCTTGCTCATACTAGTAGAAGGTCTGTGTTGTGATGACGCAAGAATTGTCGTTGGAGGGAGAATAAAAGCTGTCGTTTTGGATTGGTTGAAGATGGATTTTATTTGAAATAAATGTTCTCTGTTCATAGTGTTGCTGCGTAATTCTTTGATACTTCCCTTACTGTACATAATTTCCAACTATGCCTCCAAAGATCCCGGCAACAATGAATCTTAAACAGGTAAAAGAGATCGCCACTTTCGGTAGTGGGACTGATGTTCTGAAGATTCGACTAGAAACTTATTTCGCTAATTACCCATGTTTGATGCTAGTGCTGTAGACAGTCTTAATTCTTTAAGGAGAATGAAGTGTTTTCTTCTGCATTTAGGCCTATAGCAGGACAAGTCACAAAGACGTCACTACATGGGAGGTTGACTTCTCAATTTTATCCTTTGATAGGCTAATATGTGAGGGTTTGTATAGTTAGCATTTGTGTCAAGGACAGTTTTTGTTGTAAGGGAGGTGTGTTAATGGTCATACTATTCTACCATTTTTGTAACATTGTGTTCATATTGTTGTAGAATTAATCTTGTTTCAGTTTATGCTCCGTCAGAAAGTTCTGAAACTGTATCGAGACATATTACGGGAAATACGCAGAGTACCGGATGAAGGAAGTAAAGCAGAACTTCGCCTTTGGGCTAGAAGTGACTTTAGAAAGTACCAAAATGAGAAAGATGAGGTTAGTGCATTTAAATTGCACCTAAGAACAGTTTTCCGTTGCCCAGTTAAATATTCCTATAAATCATTACACACAGTAATATTGATTCAATAAAAGTTTGGCATCATTCGAATGAGATTGCTCCCTCGTTAGACTGTGTGAAGATGCAAAAACAAAAATAGTCTGAAGCGATATCCTCACTAACAGTGTATAAACATGAGCTATCCTGAGACGACATGTAACAATTTGCTGTAAGTGATTACTGTTTAAATTTGACGAATTGTTCATTTAAAGTGCAACCTCATAGCACACGCTCTCCCTATGGATATATACTGTATATATTATACAACATGTTAGGAAAAACAAAAATTTGACAAAAACCAATATTTTTTTCCAGTGCATAACTGAGCTCTTGTATTCCCAGATTTTCTGATGTCTTGATGTCATCAGCCTGATTTGATGCTCTACTCCATGCAAGACTCTTAGTTTTGTATAATTCCTGCAACTGCAACCAACTTCTATTTGAACATGCTTACCGTGGTTAAAACTTGACCCTCCACACCATCCCTATGGACACAAAGAATGGTGTGAAAGAGGTGGTTTTCAAGATATTTTCTTAGTTGTCAATTACATCCAGTCAATATAAAGTATATTTTGATATCATTTTTTTGTCTTGTATGAAGCCACAAGAAATGATTCCTCCAAAGCTCAGCTATTTTAGTTCAGCCTTGTTTGAAATTATGGGTGGGACATTATGGAGAATGAAGTTAATTGGGATAATAAAGCTAATTTTTTTAGTTTTGTTGTAAGAGGAAACAGCATTCAACCTTAGCTATGGGGATAACTCAAGTTTCTACAGTTATACATTTTGTGACATTCTTTTAAATCATTAATATTTGGAAATTATGTGGTTTAAATGATCACATTGTTCAATAGAATTTATTTCGCTAATTACCCATGTTTGATGCTAGTGCTGTAGACAGTCTTAATTCTTTAAGGAGAATGAAGTGTTTTCTTCTGCATTTAGGCCTATAGCAGGACAAGTCACAAAGACATCACTACATGGGAGGTTGACTTCTCAATTTTATCCTTTGAGAGGCTAATATGTGAGGGTTGTAAGAGGAAAAAGAAATCCTTGATAGATACTATTTGGATGTCAGTTTCTTCCTCTCTAAACACTTTGTGGGGCCCTATAGTTCATCTCATTCCCATTACGTTCATTACATGGTCTTTCTGAATTTCCAGCATCATGCATACAAATCTGCAATCACTGCCCCCCCCCCCCCTCTTGTCCTGGCCTGTCCTGTCCTGTCCTGTCCTGTCCTGTCCTGTCCTGTCCTGTCCTGTCCTGTCCTCTCCTCTTCTCTCTTCACTCTTTCTAGAGCCTCCCAAAAATTTCACAAATACAAATAAACATTTATTTATATTGTCTATTTTTGTTTCCTCTAGGTATATGTAAAATCTGTCACACTATCATTTATGTTGGCTTGTGTCTAACTGTTTTCACATTCACTGGGTGGATTTTGGTGTACACAGTGGGTGTTAAATGACACCACACCACAGGTTGCAAAGCCAACAACAAGACTGCATTTTATTCCTGTGGTTTGTCACTGATAAGAGTGCTGTGTGCATAATGATCAGTGACATTTTAACCTCTCACAGAAGCATTCCATCAGACCCCTCACAGAAAGACAAATCCTATGTAGGCCTAACACACATCGTTTTATGCGGCATGCCAGATGAGGAAGCTCATATCAGTAATATTCTATTCTGTTCATTCTAGAAAGCAGTTAAAGCTAGTTACAACCTTACACTGTTATAAGAGACATTTATTGTAAGTTTTTGTCTCTTCAATTTGCAGTACGCTATAAAGATGCTGATCTTCAATGGTGAGAGATCCTTAAAGGAACTGAAGCAATCCATTGAGTTGAGCAGTGCAAAGAATAATTAAAAGTAGCATGTGATGTTAATGGCACATGTTTGCTGTGACTGAACAATATAAAACAATGTGTAAGTATTTACGTTAGGTACCATCTTGAAGATGAAAATACTCCTTTATGTGGCTGCTGATTTGTAGTTTCCATTCATTGTTTGACCAAAAAAAGTAAATTTGTCATCAACCTAATTGTTCTATTTGAAGTCTTCTCTTTTATTCCACCATTGTGGGAGCTGGCGCATGTGTCAACTTATCTGGAGACAGTGTTTAATATGTAATTCAAACCATTGTGCATGCAGGCAGTTTCCACAAATGCAGAACATGAACAGAAGTGAAAGTTGTGTGCAAGTGTCAGGGAAAAGCCGTATAACAACCCATGTATGAAACACATGAGTTTTGTGTTGTGCCATTGATGAAGCCAGTGAGCTGTGAATCATTTGAGTATTGTGAAAATAAAGAGTGAAGTTGAGATTTTAACTGTGGTGTTCTCAATTCTACATCTGGAAGTTTAATGTAATTATGCATGCATGCATGATGCATTTGTATGAAATGATATGCTTTTCTGTAAATGTGTAGACTTATTATTGAGAAGACAACATCTAGAATCCTGGCTGATTTAAATTCACATGAATTATACATCTCACTTACAGTTCATTGCCTTGGGGATTTTTGATCAAAGCTATGCCAGTCCTTGTGTGTGTTGAATCATCACCAGCAAAATAAACTGTGAAGGTGACATGCTATTTCGATTGCAGGTTACTGATATTTTAGGTATGTTCATGAAAGCTTAGTGTGCCCTTTATAATACACTTTCAGGATAATTAGGAAGGCAGTCTATCTATTCTAATACAACTTGAGAAATATGTTACCTGAGTTAACTTTGGAGGCATAGACATTATTGTTACAAGAAGATGAAACAGGCTATTCTGCTTACCTACACATATCATTTACACACATAATTGGTATATGTAGTATTATTGAAACATTGGAGCTCCAGTAGTTGTCTATGTCGGTGTCCACTTCATTACGAGTAAGGATGATGCAGTGACTTCAGTGGTTTACTGGAATTTTTAGCTTGATTTGCAAGTAAGCATGGAAATTTTGTGTCCATACAGCGCACCCCTTATTTGTTCTCAGGTAGTGTCAGTGAACACAATACCACGAGAAGACCCACTATACATAAAGACCCCTCCCCGCCCCCCCCCCCCCCCCTCTAGCATGCACAGTGCTTTAGGGATAAGCAGTATGCTTGGTCATTGGTCACTAAGTATGTGCTGGTGACAAACCATTGGTGCAAAACTACTACACGTTGTCCAAAATAAAACTGGCTTGAAAAATGTATACAATCATGACACAAAATAAGTTGCCTTAGTTAATGAGTAAGAGAACTATTCTTTACAGAAAATGCTTGAAACGACCAGTTGACACTGATACAAGATATCTTCACTGTTTATATTATTTTGTCATGAGATGCTAAATACACATGTTTGCCCAGATTTATTTTGGCAACTAAATTTCTTGTTAATCTTTGATCCACTGAGCATCTTCAAAAGACCATCTAATCTGCTGCCCCTCTTAGGAGAGGTACCTGGTGGATCCTCAGCTCTTAGATACCCATGAAAGTTGCAGTGTGTTTTATTTTCCTTAAGAGACACACTGCCTGATGAGGAAAATGAAGCACCCAGAATGGGAGGAGGAAACAACGTGAAACTTTATAAGTTGAGAAGGTATGTGATGTCATTGCAGCAATTTCAAAATTGAGTCAAATTTGCAAACAACATGGCACTGTGAATCCACTTATCAGTATGCTGTTGCAGGCCTGTGGCCAGTATGCATGCTCTGGTTTAGTTGGGAATGATGTCATAAAGCTGCTGTATCCTTCCTTGAGGCAAGGAGGCCCACAATGTTGCAACAGGTCCTGGATACTGGCACTCGTATGGAGTTGACTTCTGAGATGGCCCCACACATTTCATTGGGGACCGATCTGGGGATGTTGCTGGCCATGAGAGTATCTTATCATCACCCACACAGTTCATAGACACACATGCCATGTGCAGATGGGCATGGACCTGTTGAAAAATGACTCCTCAATACTTTTACAAGGAAGTCAACAAACAGGGCTGCTAGATATACATGATGTACTGTGGTCCAACCAGAGTTCCCTCAAACACTACCAACTGTTACCTGAAGTCATATCCAGTGCCCCTCAACACTCTGACACCAGGAGTAACACCACTTTGTGTCTCCTGAACCTTGGAAGAAAGGAACCTGTCACCAGGTCACTGCCATACTTGCTGTCATCCAGGGTAGTGCAGAACTACAATTCATCGGTGAACACAATGCCATTCCATTCACCAGCAGTTCATGCTTCCTGGTCATAGTGCTAATCCAAATGCAGGCATTTTTGTTGTGATGTTAAGGGTAGCCTATGTATGTGATGGTAATTCTGTAGTCTGGCTGTGCTCATCTCCAGCCAATGGTATGAAATGACACAGAATGTTGCAGGGAATCCATTATTTGTTCTCAGATGGCAAGCACAGATGTGAAGGGGTTATGAAGTGAATGGTGCACAATATGGTGTTCCTCCCTCATGGTGGTCGATGGGAACTTTTATGATGACTATGCCTGCATCCACATTTCCATGAAGTCCATCATTGGGCCACTGTCATATCTGAATGCCCCAGAAATCTGGAGATTGCATGATTTGACCAGCCAGCCAAATGGATACCCATAATGAGGCCCCTGTCAAGCTGCCAGATAAAGATGGGCGATCCGATCCTGAAACAATTCAAAGAGCCAGATCCTTCTAAGGCATGAGTAATCTGGGACTTGAAAAAAAAAGGAGTCTGATCTGAAATGTCTCTCTGGTGACATTGGTGAGCAGAATGAAGTTCTGCAGCAGGCTGCTGCAACAGTGCCTCACACCATATGCTGAAAGAAACCTTTCCTCAAACATATGAAAACATAAAAAGAATGAGATGATCTTTAAAATGTTATCACTTGATAAAAAAATAGTTATGATTTAGTCACAATAATTTTTACAGCAGGCAAAATGTAGAACTTATCAATTCTGAAAACTGCATGGGACATAATGTAAACTTGTTACTCCTATATCTGATTCCTTTCAAAATAGAACCAAATCAGATAAAAATACAGGTACCGTGACCTGAATTAGAAAGGCGAGGTGCCTTCCTTCATTTATTTCTGTGAGTGAAAGGTGAGTGATGAGTCATGAAAATGAACTAATTCATTCCATTGAGTTAGCAATCCTGATCTGACCTCTGAAAAGAACAGTTTCACCCATCTCTGCTGTTGGGAGCTGATAACACTGTCTCACATTTGTACGCAGCATCTCTGTGTCCTCCACAGTGATCACTCAATATATGACTCTGTTTATGCCCTTTATACTATACCATACCTGGTAACAATACTAAACACAAACAATACTAATGCACTTTAGTGGCTGCTGCAGCTGTCACAGACAATAAACTCTAAATCATTTACAAACCCACCAATGGTGTGCAAGTGTACAAAATTACATTGATGTTTGAACATGTGTTCTGGGTGTTTCACTTTAATTGTCAGGCAGTGTATTTTATAACTTCTTTATCAGCCTTTGGTCTCATTTTTACATTGCAAATGGTTGGTTACTTTGAATAGACTTTGCAGATTGTGATAAAACATAATCCTGTAGAAACTGTAGTCAGTCCTTGTGTTATGCAGTTTTCCCAATACAACACCGCAGAATGAAGAGGTTCACAGAACCTTACAGGTTTGCACATAACATCTCTTATATGTCCGGCTTATATTTTCATGCCCCAGTCAGGTACTGTATGTCGGCATTGTCATGTCATCAGAAGCTTTGTCTAATTATCATTATAATACTGAAATATGGGAAGCCTACATGTGTTTACTGTGCATGCGAAAAGAAGATGAGTACCACAGCAGTGAATGTAAATATTGTTGATGTCAGAAGGCCAGCAGGATTGAAATCTGTAATTTGTGTTGTTTGTATAAGTGGCAGTCAAATGAAAATGAGACAGATGGAAAAAAAAAGAAAGACTGCTCATTATTATGAAAGTTATCACCTTAATTGGTAATACATTTATCCCACTTGGACAAGGGAAAAATGTGTGCGGCTGCCTATGGAACCATGATCATACCCAGTTGTGCACATCTTCGTCTGAAGCAAATTGTTGGCCATGAATGTTTTTCTTCCGGGCTCCAAAAATATAGAAATCACATGGGAGAGATGGGGATTGTATGGAGGATGTGTAAGGGCTTGCCAGAGAAATTTCTACAGCATACTCGAAAGAATCTTGGCAATGTGTGTACGGGCCAACTGTATGTGAGTTTTGATTAAACAAAACATATGAAAACACTCTGGCCATAATGGAGGGAATCTTTCTTACAGTTAAGAATTTTTATTTTTTTTTATTTTTTGTAAATATAACCTCCTGGAAATTGAAATAAGAACACCATGAATTCATTGTCCCAGGAAGGGGAAACTTTATTGACACATTCCTGGGGTCAGATACATCACATGATCACACTGACAGAACCACAGGCACATAGACACAGGCAACAGAGCATGCACAATGTCGGCACTAGTACAGTGTATATCCACCTTTCGCAGCAATGCAGGCTGCTATTCTCCCATGGAGACGATCGTAGAGATGCTGGATGTAGTCCTGTGGAACGGCTTGCCATGCCATTTCCACCTGGCGCCTCAGTTGGACCAGCGTTCGTGCTGGACGTGCAGACCGCGTGAGACGACGCTTCATCCAGTCCCAAACATGCTCAATGGGGGACAGATCCGGAGATCTTGCTGGCCAGGGTAGTTGACTTACACCTTCTAGCGCACGTTGGGTGGCACGGGATACATGCGGACGTGCATTGTCCTGTTGGAACAGCAAGTTCCCTTGCCGGTCTAGGAATGGTAGAACGATGGGTTCGAGGACGGTTTGGATGTACCGTGCACTATTCAGTGTCCCCTCGACGATCACCAGTGGTGTACGGCCAGTGTAGGAGATCGCTCCCCACACCATGATGCCGGGTGTTGGCCCTGTGTGCCTCGGTCGTATGCAGTCCTGATTGTGGCGCTCACCTGCACGGCGCCAAACACGCATACGACCATCATTGGCACCAAGGCAGAAGCGACTCTCATCGCTGAAGACGACACGTCTCCATTCGTCCCTCCATTCACGCCTGTCGCGACACCACTGGAGGCGGGCTGCACGATGTTGGGGCGTGAGCGGAAGACGGCCTAACGGTGTGCGGGACCGTAGCCCAGCTTCATGGAGACGGTTGCGAATGGTCCTCGCCGATACCCCAGGAGCAACAGTGTCCCTAATTTGCTGGGAAGTGGCGGTGCGGTCCCCTACGGCACTGCGTAGGATCCTACGGTCTTGGCGTGCATCCGTGCGTCGCTGCGGTCCGGTCCCAGGTCGACGGGCACGTGCACCTTCCGCCGACCACTGGTGACAACATCGATGTACTGTGGAGACCTCACGCCCCACGTGTTGAGCAATTCGGCGGTACGTCCACCCGGCCTCCCGCATGCCCACTATACGCCCTCGCTCAAAGTCCGTCAACTGCACATACGGTTCACGTCCACGCTGTCGCGGCATGCTACCAGTGTTAAAGACTGCGATGGTGCTCCGTATGCCACGGCAAACTGGCTGACACTGACGGCGGTGGTGCACAAATGCTGCGCAGCTAGCGCCATTCGACGGCCAACACCGCGGTTCCTGGTGTGTCCGCTGTGCCGTGCGTGTGATCATTGCTTGTACAGCCCTCTCGCAGTGTCCGGAGCAAGTATGGTGGGTCTGACACACCGGTGTCAATGTGTTCTTTTTTCCATTTCCAGGAGTGTAAGTGAATTGGTATGGTGTCTTTATGCACGATTTTAACTGTCTTTTATGTGTAAAGTGTTTACAGTGTTTATCATTACTTACCTAATACCATGTAGGACATGACAGTTGTAGCATAAGGTTGGTAAGTAGCAGTGGCATAGCCAGACATGGCATATAATAAACATCAGCGTTGATGGCCACATTTTTCTGAGAAGTCCCAGAAGTTCCCTATGAGGTTTTCTGAAAATGGGTTGAGCTTTCAAACCTAGGCCATGTAAAATAGAAAGTTGTGAAACATGGGCAAAATTGTTTTCTTGTGTAATTTCAAAGCTTCATCTACAAGCCACAGTGAGATCAGTTAACCACATTTTCCTAAAATTCTCCCAATAAACCGAAGTTCCCTACCACAGTCCTCACATGCTCACTCCATTTCATATCGCTTTGCAGTGTTATGCCGAGATATTTAAACAATGTGAATGTGTCAAGCAGGACACTACTAATACTGTATCTGAACATTATGGGCATGTTCTTCCTATTCATCTGCATTAACTTACATTTTATAACATTTAGAGCTAGCTGCCATTCATCACACCAACTAGAAATTTTGTCTAAGTAATCTTGTATCCCCCTACATTCACTCAACTTTGACACCTTACTGTACACCACAGTGTCATCAGCAAACAACTGCAGATTGCTGCCCATCAGCTTTGCCAAATTATTTATGTGTATAGAGACCAACAGCAGTCCTATCACACTTTCCTTGGGTACTTCTTATGATGCCCTTGTCTCTTACTGCCGAGGACATCGTACTGGGTTCTATAACTTAAGAACTATTTGAGTCTCTCACATATCGGTGAACCTATTCCATATGCTCACACCTTCGACAACAGACTACAGTGTGGCACCGTTTCAGATGATTTCTGGAAATCTAGAATTATGGAATGGCCTGTTGCCCTTCATCCATAGTTTGCAGAATATCATGTGAAAAAAGTCAAGCATGAGCGATGCTTTCTAAAATCATGCTTATTCGTGGACATAAGCTTGTCATTCTCAAGAAAATTTATTGTATCGAAACTGAGAATATGTTCAAGGATTCTGAAGCAAACTGATGTTAGGGATATTGTTTCGTCATTTTTCGGGTCCATTCTTTTACCCTTCTTATATATAGGAACCACTTGCACTTTTTTCCAGTCACTTGAGACTTCGTGCTGGGTGCATAAAATTTGCTAAAGAAAAAAAAAATGTTTTAAACTTAAATAGGAATTAAACAATAGAAATTCCAGGTTGGAATATCAACAGTGTTATGAAAAGTTAGATTGCTACTCACTGCAAAGATGGTATGTTACACATTTAGCTTTCAGCCAAACCCATCTTCAGGAAAGAAAACACACACACATTCAAACAAGCAAACATACTTCATGCACACATGACCATTCTCTAGCAGCTTGGGCCGGAGTGCAACTGTCATATTGAGTGGCAATCTGGAGTGGGTCAGGCAAGTGGGAGGGGTAGCTCGGTACAGATGGGGGAGAGAGGAGGCCTGTCTGTCAGAACTTGTAAGGGCTAGATGGAGGTATGACATGACTGCTAGGTGCAGTGTCAGGAGATGGTGGGGCAGTGAGGTAGAAGGGGGAGGGTTTGGGGACAATAGGTTACTGTAGGTTGAGGCTGGGATAATTTCGGGAGAGGAAATGTGTTGTAAGAATAACTCCAATCTGTGCTGTTCAGAAAAGTTGGTGGTGGAGGGGAGGCCCCAGATGGATTGAATTGTGAAGCAGCCATTGGAATCAAGCATGTTATGTTCAGCTGCATGATGTGTCACAGGGTAGTCTACCATGCTCTTGGCAACAGTTTGTTGGTGGCCGTTCATCCTGTTGGGGAGCTGGTTGGTACTCATACCAATATGTAAAGCTGTGCAATGATTCCAGCAGAGTTGTTATATGTCGTGGCTGCTTTTACAGGTGGCCCTGCCTCTGATGGCGTAGGATAAGCCTTTGACACGACCATTTAGGAAGTACTGTGTGGGTGGATCGGGCAGATCTTGCACCTGGGTCTTCCAAAGCGATATTATCCATGTGTCAGCCTATTGGGTTTGGGAGTGACATAGAGGTGGGTTAGGATGTTGTTGAGTTTGAGTGGGTGACGGAACACCATTTTAGGAGGGTTTGGAACGATCTTAGGTAGGATGTCCTTCATTTCAGGGCATGATGATATGTAATCAAAGTCCTGAGGAAGGATATGGTTCAGTTGTTCCAGTCCAGGCTGGTATTGGGTGATGAAAGGGGCACTCCTTTGTTGCTGGTTCTTGGGGGATGTGTGAGGAAATGACATGAGATATCTGTTTGCAGACTAGTGCCTATCCGTGAAGGGCTTGGTGAGGCCTTCAGCACACTGGGCAAGGGAGTTCTTGTCCCTGTAGATACGCCGCCGCCAGGTGGCCAGGCTGTATGGGAGGAAGTTTTTGGCGTGGAAGGGATGGCTGTGAATGGAACAATCGGAGAGGAGGAGGTCAACGTCCAGGAAGGTGGCACTCCAGGTTGAGGAAGACCAGGTGAAACGGATGGTAGAGAAGGTGTTGATGTTTTGAAGGAATGGGGATAGGGTGTCTTAGCCCTGAGTCCAGATTGTGAAGATATTGTCAATGAACCTGAACCAGACCAGAGGTTTTCGGAGGCTGGGAAAGTCACCTCTAGATGGCCCATAGAAAGCCTGGCATAGGAGGGTGCCATGAGGGTGCCCATGGTTGTGCCACGGATTTTTCTGTATATTTTCCCTACAAAGGAGAAATATTTGTGTGTTAGGATGAATTTAGTAAGGTGTGTGAGGAATAGGGTTGTGGGTTTGAAGTCTGAAGGGTGTTAGGAAAGGCTGCCTTCAATGGTGGCAAGACCATGGGCATGAGGATTGTTGGTTTATAGAGAACTACATCAGCTGTGATGAGCAGGGATCCAAGATGTAAAAGAGTGGGAGTGATGGAGAGTTGGTGAAGCAAGTGGTTGGTACCTATGAGATGGGAGGCTATATTTCAGGCAGAGTTGGAGGCGTTGTTCGTTGAGGACCAAAATTTTTTCACTGGGAGCACAATAACCAGCTGCAATAGGGTGCCCAGGATTGTTGGATTTATGTAGTTTGGTTATTACCTGACTCCTCCACCTATAAACTCTGCCAGAGTGATCCCATCCCAGAAGTCCAACATAACCTCCAATCCCTGCTTAAAGTCTTGGGCCCTTCCTAGAACCTCTACCCTAGATCCATTTCCCTCTCACCCCTATGACGCTGCATGCCCACCTTCTACATACTCATCATGAAATACAAACATGATTTAGTGAAGCCATTAGTTCATCGAAAGAACTATGTACTCGAAGACAGTGTGTTCCCCGATAAGTTGAAACTGACTGCTGTCAAACCCTTACGCAGGAAAGGGGAAATGAAGCATGTTCATAAGCACAAATGTATTTCCCTAATCTCAATATTCAGCAGACTGACTTAGAAAATAATGTTAAAAGGAATTGTGGAATATTACAACAGTGCTGACATATATATTAGATGATTTCCTGCATGATTTCAAAAAAGGTCACAGTATTATGTTGGCAGTAGTACAGCTTATCCATTATGTATTTGAAAAAGTAAATGAAAAGTCCGAGACGGAGTATTCCTGGACCTCTCAAAAGCTTTTGATGGAGTACATCGTCATACGCTCTTATCAAAAACTGCAATGAGCAGCGTCATGGAACACTCATGCAATTGATTGAAACATATTTAAAGGGTAAACAACAGTGTACAGAAATTATGTGTGATAATGGAGACTACTGGAGAAGAGACGGCCAAGAATAAGAAATGAACATTTTGGTGTTTCTCAGGGCTCCATTTTAGGTCCATTCCTATTCATATGTTATATAAATGATTTCTCAAGTTTTCTAGAGAATAAGCATTTGATCACTACATATGCCAATGGTACATCTGGTGTCTGTTGTGCAGACGGTGAGTCATTGATGAGATTTAAGACTTGATTGAAAAGAGACAACTTAAAAGTAAACCTAGAAAAAGCAAATGTTATTAACTTTAAACTGAGTGGTCTGAGACAAAATATTGAGAGTGATGAATTCCATCAAAAACCAATTTAGATTGTAAATTTTTGGGTTTATACATAGATGACCGACTTTTATTGAAACAGCAAGTTAATCATGTTTGAAAAAAGAAAGACCCAGTCTACATATGTTAAGGAGATTATTGCCATACCATAATTGTATAGTTTGGATTAGTATAACCTTTCTTTTTGTATGGAGTAGTACTGTAGTGAACAGACTTGCCACACCATTATCAAAATGGTTTTCATACTGCAGAAGAGAGCCTTGAGGATCATAGTGAAAGAGAAACAAGGGAAATCTTGTAAAAGCGTATTCACTAGATCCAATATTCCCACAGTGTATGTCATGTGTATGCTAGAAACCATTATGCTAATGAAAGAAGACACTAAGGCCACAAATAGGAACTTTTAAATTCATAACTATAATGCAAAACAATAAAACAGACTTTCATATGATTAACAGAACATTAACAGCAAGAAACCCCTATGCCAAAGGAGCTGTTTTTCATAACTTGTTCGCAAAGGATGTTAAGATTTTGACGGGAGATACCTTTTAAAAGGGGTTTACACAGTGGCTTGTCCACAAATGCCCATATAACTTGGATTTAAAATGAATAATAATGTAAGGAAAATTCCTGTCCTAGAAAAAAGTATAGTAGTAAATTGCACATAAAACAGTTCACTTTGAAATGAATTTTCCAATTGTTTGATTTATTTAAGAATACCACACTGTAAAAAATAGTACTGTAATTTATATAAATACTTGAGAATTAAAGGAGACCACTCACTGAAAAGCAGATGTGTTGAGATGCCAATAGGTGCACATGAAAGAAGGTAAACTTCCTAGCTTTCAGAGTAATCCTTTGATGCACTAGAGTAAAATACACACACACACTCTCTCTCTCTCTCTCTCTCTCTCTCTCTCTCTCTCTCTCTCTCTCTCTCTCCCTCCCCCTCTCCCTCTCCCTCCCTCCCCCCCCCCCCTCTCCCCCTCTCGAATGCCTGAGCACCCACATGGTGCCAGCTAGACTGAGTGCCAATGATATTTTGTGGCAGGTGCACTGGTTGTGGTGTGGGGGTAGTGTTAGGTGTGGGGGGTTAGAGGGAGGGGGAGGTGGGAGGCTGGGAGAGGGCTGGGGATGGGTTGCTAGTGGCTTGGAGAGAGGCATCCAGTTTGCCAGCTAGGAGTGCAGGAGGGATGGGTGACCTTCAACATACAGGACAAGGGAATTCTCTTCACTGCAGATACATCATTGATGAGTGGCTAGCCTAGCCACCAGTGGACAACATATCTGGAGTGATGAGTGAGAATTCCCTTGTCGAGTATGCTGAAGGCCTCACAAAGGCCTTCACAGACAGGAAACACCCCCCCCCCCCCAAACCTAGTCCACAAACATATTTCCTGTGCCATATTCTCACACACCCCCAGTCCTCCTGCTACCCCTATGAATCAGCTACAAAGCAATGCAACCCTCATCACCCAGTATCATCCTGGACTGGAGAAACTGAACCATATCCTTCACCATGTCTTTGATAAGCTCTCATCCTGCCCTGAAATGAGGACACACTACCCAAGATACTTACCATCTCTCCTAAAGTGATGTTCTGTCATTCACCCAACCTACACTATGTCCTAGTCAGTCACTATGCCACTCCAACTCCAATCCCTATGTCACAGGAATCATATCATTGTGGCAGACTAAGGTGCAATACGACCCCAATCCACCCACCCAGCACCTGCTACAGCAGTCCTGTCACAGGCTTATCCTTCCCAGTCAGAGGCTCGGCCAGCTGTGAAAGCAGCCATGTCATATACCAACTCTGCTACAAGCACTGCACAGCCTTTCATGTTGGTATGACTACCAACCAGCTGTCAATCAGAATTAATGGCCACTGCCAAATTGCTGTCACGAACAAAGGTCACATCACCTCTGGCACAATATGCAGCTGAACATAATGTGCTTGATTTCAATTAATGCTTCACAATCTGACCTATCTGGATCCTCCCCTCCACCACCAGCATCTCTGAACTGTGCAGATGCGAGTTATCCTTACAGCACATCCTCTGCTCCTGTAATCGTCGTGACATCAATCTCAAGTAACCCACTATCCCTACACCTTCCACCTAACAGCTTCCCCTTCCTCCATCCTGTCACCCCCTCCCAGTTTACATTCCCATGTTGCTTTTAGTGTGTGCTGCTTCCCACCAGCTGCTAAAATCATGCCACCTCTCCCTCCTGCAATCCCAGTCGGCAAATTGGTTGCCTCCATTCACGATACTAATAACCTACCTGCAGTCCCTCTCCCTGCCTCCTGCCTTTCCCTCCCTCTACCCACCCCGCCTGACACTACCCTACCACAACCAGTTCACCTGCTGCAAAATAGCATTGGCACCGTCAGTCTATCCGGCACCAAGTAGGGGCTTAGGTGTGTGTGTGTGTGTGTGTGTGTGTGTGTGTGTGTGTGGTGTGTGTGTGTGTGTGTCAAGTTTTTCTTCTTTTGGGTGTGCCTGTCGACAACTCAATGTTTCTGCTTTTTGGTGAGTGGTCTCCTTTAATCGTGAAGTATGTACATTCTGCACAAACCTTCCTACAACATTTACTGTAATTTATATATTGTTGACAATGCCCATGTGTGTAAAATTAAGTCTTATGAGCAGAAAATAAATTGAAAGAAATTGAAGAAGCTTACTTCAACATATCAATGTTCTCTCACTCCTATTTTAATCCATAGGAAAGTTGGAAGATTCCATCCAGTGGTCTATTGTTTGAAAAATATGTCTGTTATGTTTTGTCAACCTTATATTAAATTATTACCATTTAGTTAATACTTCTTTAAAGTTATATTCACTTATTGCTGTGTGTAGTTGAAACAAATTGATAGCTTTTGACATTGTAGAAAAAGAACATTATCTACAAAAAGTTCCATATGTCTGTCTTTTTCTCATTTTCAGAATATTTATGGTGACATCATCCTGACAACAGAGATATGGTGAAATAGATGAGAAAGATGTTGTATGCTTACAAGATGAAGGCAGCACAGATTGTTGATACTGGTGTAACTTATAATAATTATAGCTGGGACCAATTTGTTTAATTAATGCAGCTGTTATTTGATTTGGTTATAAATGAAGCTGTTAACAAACAACCTGAAGCCAGAATACTTTGACATAATGATGGAAACTAATTATTTTTTATATACTTTACACGAGGAATGCTACTGTTCCTTTCCATTGGTCATGTATTGTCACATATTTTGCTTGTGTGAAGCCTTCTATTTGGAGCCCGAGCAAAAGTGATATAAAGTGGGGGGCAAAAACCTAATTAATGTGATTGATAACTGGTTTGTGTGTGTACTTCCTGTGCCTTGTTGATATAGATGAGCAGAAGGTGCTTTTACAAATGTTGGCCGTTCTTTCTAGATCTACATATGTACTCTGCAAGCCATTAAACAGTGAATGGCTGAGAGTACTCTGCACCATATTAAACAAGAGAAAAAGACTCTATATGCCTGTGTACATGCTCTTATCTCTCTTTATCTTATTCTCATGATCCCTGAATGGTTGTACAGTCTTCTTTGAATACAAGTTCTGTAAATATTCCCAAAGGGCTTCACAAGAACTATACCATCTGTCCTCCAATGATTCCTATTGAAGTTCTGTGAGCAATTCTGTTACACTTTTGTGAGGGTAATACCAACCTGCTACAATCCTAGCAGCTTGTCTCTGAATTTGTTCGCTGTCTATTGTCATGCCTACTTAATGACACCAAACTATGGAACAATACTTTAGAATTGGCTGCCCTAGCATCGTACATACAATTTCTTTAAGAATGTAGTACACTTTCACAGAACCTGTCCAACAAATCCAAGTCTTTCGTTCACCTTCCCTAATACTAATTTTATGTGTTTGTCCCATTTAGTATCACTTTTTAGTATTACCTCTAAATACTTACATGTCTACATCTATCTACACATATACCTCACCATATGGTGCATTGGGGAGGTAACTTATATCACTGTTAGTCAAGTAGAGAACAAGAGCAGTCCCATCACACATCCCTGGACCACTCCTGGTGATACTTTTGATGACAACTTGGTATCCAGGACACCATACTGGGTTCCATTACTTAAAAAATCTTTGAGCTACTCACATGTCTGAGAACCTATTCTGTATGCTCAGATTTTGTGAACAGTCTGCAGTGTGGCACTGTGTGCAAGAAAGAGCAAGCTAAGTTTCAGATGTGTCATGCTCTCTGAATCCATGCTGATTTTTAGATGGAAAATGTGATACACTCAAGATGTTCACAGCTAATGTTGTTGTCAGGTTCTTTTTCTTTGTTATAGGCCTTGTTTTACACTTATCCACATTTAAGGAGAGCCACTTAATGTTACTGATTCTACCTGAAACAACCTTTTTTGTATATTGACAATATTATAGTCCTTATTACATTTTCTTGGGCTACACCCAATATGACTTTAATTACTGTAACACATTCATCTCCCAGTATTACATACTACCTTACATTTGTCAAATATTCATTGAGACAATCACATATTTGCAAAGATATTCTGTAGTTTCGTATCTTGGATAGTAATTGACAGTGTGGTACTGTGTCAGAATACCTTTCAGAAATTCAAGAAGGCGGAACCTATCTGTTCACCTGCATGTATTATTACATTTGAAAGGTATTGTGTATGAATAAAGCAAGCTGTGTTTCTCACAAATGATTTCTCATGAATTAATGCTGATTCTTTGAGAGAACTTTGTTTTCGTCCAGGACCGTGATGATATTTGAGCATAGAATGTGGTCTAGGATCCTGTAACAGATAGAGATAAGTTGATATTAGTCTGTAATTATGTGTATCCAATCTTTTACCATTTTTTTTTAAATGAGAGTGATCTATACTCATTTCCAGTCATGTGGGACTATTCAGTGCATGAAAAATTCTTGATAAATGTGAGCCAGTAGAGGGGATAATTCAGCAGTGTATTCCGTGTAACATTTAGCTGAAACTCTGTCACTTGGTACCTTCTTCGCTTTAGGTAGTCTCAGTTGTTTTGCAATATCAGGAGCGCTAATATCAGTAGCTCCCATTTGTGAGTCTGAGTAGCAGTGAATTGTCATCACAGTAATACAAAACTCCAGGACTCGAATGTTTTAGATTACTTAGGTCTGATGTAGAGATTCACTACAAGGTCTCAGTAGTCAGTAGTTGAGCTTAGTCACAAGTATAGAAAAAACAATTTTTTGGAGCATGAGATTGAAAAATTGTCCAGACATTTGATTGGTGCATGTATTTATATAAGTGAAGTGAGAAATAAAATCTGTTGTAGTATGTAAGAGATTTTAAAGGTAATATAAAAGGTACATGTGACTGCTCCAGATGTCAGAGAATTGGAACAGTCTTTTTTTCCAAACATAGAGACAAATTTTTTGATTATGCATTATGCAGTAATACTTACCAGGTAGAAAGGACACTGCTTGGAAAAGAAACATTCTTCTTCATTTTAGTGCAATGAAATGTAAATAATGTTATGTTTATTGCAGTTTCCCATTCATATTTTTAGCAATTGAGAGAGTGAAAGTCGCAAGTTAGTAACTTGTATAGGGTGATAATAATTGAAGTTCCACTTTCAAAATGCTGTTTAAAAAAAGAACCACTGTTCAGAATGATGTCAGATTTGAATGGAATGTTATTGAACAAGAGGCAAACATAATGGAGACAAAAATGAAAATGTCACTACTGGAGGCACTGTAAGTGGCAGAATATGCAAAATAATAGGTGCAGGGTACATGTCTGTTCCTTAGTTTGTGTCTGAGGTGCTCGGCATGTCTGTCTCGATGCAGGATCACACACTGCAGGTAAAGCTCTTTTACAAGAATGCTGATTGTGTGCCAGTAGCCCTGCAGAAGTTCTGGACACTCAAGGGTATCAAAAAGGGCAATGGTCTGATGTCTCCCAAAGGTTTGGAGAAAAAGATTATGAAATTCAAAAAGACAGATTGGAGATGTGACCACAGCATTGCAGGAGGGATCGAGTGAAACATGCAGTAAAAGGGGAATTGCCTGAACTTTGGACATGCCTGTGACCATGGTGCATAAAATTCTATGAAAGATCCTACATTGCTTGCTGCACAAAATTACCCATGTTTAGGAGTTGCATCATGATGTCCTATCAGTGAGTCAAATATTTGCTCTAGAATTTCTTGCTTGCATGGAAGTGGACAGTGAATGGCAATGGAACATTCTGTGGACAGACAAAGTCCATTTCCATCTCCAAGTGCACATCAAATACACAGAATTGCGCATTACGAACAATGGAAAATTCACTCGCACATCAAGTACCGCTTCGCTCTGCAAAGGTAACTTTGTGGTGCGGGTTGACTGCATCATTTATCACAGGGCCATAATTTTTTTGAGGAGATGGGTCCTGCAGATTGTGTTACCTGTGCCATCACTGGTAAATGCTACGAGAGTCTTTTGTGTGCCAATGTCATTCAAACCTTTCAACAGCTAGGATGTGTGTGTAGGATAATTTTTATGCAAGATGGTGCTCCTCCGTACATTGTGCAGCTAGTGAAGCAGTTGCTGCAGAACCATTTTGGAAATGCTAGAATTATCAACCATCATTTCCCTGCAGTCTGGCCATCCAGATCACATGATCTTAATCTCTGTGACCTCTGACTGTGGAGTTATCTGAAAGATGCTTTGTTAGTGCTCCAACTACAAATGTTGCTGAATTGAAGGTATGCACTATGCAACACATTCTGAATGTGACCCGAGAGACACTACCGAGTGAGGTGGCGCAGTGGTTAGACACTGGACTCGCATTCGGGAGGACGACGGTTCAATCCTGCGTCCGGCCATCCAGATTTAGGTTTTCCATGATTTCCCTAAATCACTCCAGGTAAATGCCGGGATGGTTCCTCTGAAAGGGCACGGCCGACTTCCTTCCCCATCCTTCCCTAATCCGATGAGACCGATGACCACGCTGTCTGGTCTCCTTCCCCAAACCAACCAACCAACCAACCTGAGACACTCCAATCTGTTGTGAACTATGGTTGTCTTGATTTCTACATCTGGCAAAAAACTGGGGACAGCATACTGAACATGTCTTGTGCCAGTCTCATGACAATTAAAAACTGATTTTATTGTTGCTTTTTATGCACATTTTGGTGCCAGGACAATTAAAACCCGATGCCATTGTTGTCTTTTATGTGGCTTTTGACCTCAGGACAATTAGAAACCGATTTCTGCCCTCTGATGTGGTATGACCTTGAGTGGTCAATGGGCTTACCTAACAGTGCCACAACTATTGAATGCTGAACTTGTGCAGTCATGCACATTGCACAGTATGGTTGGTTTACATGCATCTCACACCATAGCTGTGATTATTGCAATTCAAGTGTCATTTTTAGTTGAATTCATTTATTTTATGATGCTTACAGCGCAATCTAGTGGAAAAATTTTCTTTAAAATTTTTGTGTTTCCCCCTTCTTTGACAATATTCCTTTCAAATTTGATGTCATTCTGAGTAGCAGTTCTTTTTTTACAACATTTTCAAACTGAAACTTTAATTATAATCACCCTGTATTAGAGAAGAGAACACACATCAGATTTCTTAACCGCTTTATATTGGCCCATTAATCACCTGGTAAGGTGACAACACACAACTTTGTCTTGTTATTACAGTCATACTCCTTCACAAAATACTTTCTTTGCTCTGTTGTAAATTTTTCTACACATACAGGGAACTAATTGATACTAACTACTGAATTAAATGTATGAAATAATACACTGCTCAACAAAAAGTTTGGAATACTGTCATAAAATGTAGTCAATACTACTAGAGGTCTCATTGACCTAGGCACTTCTGCATTATTCAGTTAGAGCCCATATACTGGACAGTGTTTAGTAATGGCATGTTTTCTGCTCATTTTCCAGTCATGTAAACGTACTGCTGCCTTAGTGGGACACTGCTAGCAGTCCAGTGTGAACAACAGCTTCATTCAGTTTGTGTTCAGCACTGCAGCAACAATCCTGATAAATGCATACAACACGATTCAGGATAGTGGCTTTACTTTCAGAAGGTCTTACACAGCAGGATGTTGCTGATTGGTTACTTGTCACTCAAAGTGGGTGTTTAAGGTGTGGAGGAAATACAGAGAGACAGTAAATGTGAACAATAGACATTTCAGTGGTAGTCCTTGTATAACAACACAAATGCAGGATCATTTCTTCCAACTGCCAGCTTGAAGGCACACGACATCAACTGCCTGGAATATTGGAAATTACTTCTCCCAGGCAACAAGGATTTGTATCTCAGACCAAACAGTTCGTATAAGATTGCATTAGATTGCATTGGGGTGGTCTTCATTCCAGAAGACCAATGAGAAGTTTTACACTGAAACAATAGAACTGACACAATCGAAGGATCTGAGCTCTTGCACATAAACATTGCACTATTGCAGAAATGTCATGTTTGCGGATGAAACCAGGGTTTGTTTGTGACCAGACACTAAACGTGTTAGGGTTTGGAGAAGCACTAGATGACACCAGGAATGCCAATACATTCAGGAAGTCCATCCATTTGGAGGTGGAAGTGTAGTGTTCTGGGCAGCAATAATGGTGGGATGGTGGACCCCTCCGACTTCCGTCTATATCAATTTGACTGGATCCTGATACCTCCAAGCGGTCCTACAAACAATTGTAAGGCCCTACAGACATGAAGTCAGTGACAACTTCATCCTAGTCGATGGCAATGCAAGACCGCACTGTATTATAGCAGTGTCTTGGTATCTTCAAAGATGCAACATCAACTGAACACATTGGCCAGCATAATCCACAGACATGTATGCAAATGAGCATGCATGAGACCTGTTGAAGGTGGCAATTGCACAGAGTCCAAATCCACCTGCCACTCTTCAGGACGTCACTGGAGCTGCCATTGAGGAGTGGGATCTTTTACCCAAAGACAAACTTGATGGTTTCATCCTGAGTGTGTCTTGCAGAATGGTAGAACACACCTGTGTGTGGGAGGAACATACTCACTACTGAAGTCTGATAATGATTATTATGAGATAAAGCTTTTCACTGTTTTTGTTCCAAGATGTACACTTAAGAGAGAGCCTGCTTTGTTTTGTAACGGTTTTTTGTAACTAACCAAAACTGATCTTGTTGTCAGAAGGAATTATGTTTATTTTGTTGATAAGGTATTTTACGAACCTCAGTGGTTGTGCTATAAGAAATCATATAATTGTAGTAAACTCTATGATATTCCAAACTTTTGTTGAGGTGTGTAAAATAAATATTCCACTCTTAATATTCAATAACTAGTTACCTTAATAGTATAGGGGTTGTGGCTCACATTGATTCTTTAGTAGAAAGGGGAAAAGCTGAAATCCCTATTGTCCATTCATAAGTCTTTCTTGGTTTTCATATCAATATTTGGACATTTCCTTCCAAAATGCAATGACTTCCATCATTTATGTTCACATTTAGAAATATATTTCAGAACTCACAAGTTATTAAAGCACCAAAGAAAACTACTTTTAGTCTTTGATGAAGATGGAACAGTCTGTAAGCTTCCTCCATGAACTGAAGAAGACTGTTACTTTCAGTTTATAATTCACTTATGGGTTTGTATGAAGAACAAAATTGCATCCAATAATGTGGTAAAACACATCTGTTTTGTGATTTGATAGTAAATGTGCATGACAAAATGTTGTTAAGTATGATGATATATTTTATTATAAAAAATGTGTCCCTAACTCATAAGAATCCATGAAATGTGTGGGAAATTTGAACAACCCACTCTTGAGCAATGAAGTGGCTACTCATCCTTCTTTTCCCATATTTATTTATTCACTGTCAGTACAGCAAAGAGTTTTAGGACAATTCATAGCTTTAGTTCACACATATGTATTGACATACAAGGTTGTATTAACAGTATTTCTGCTACCTCTAAAAATAAGAAATTCTCAGTTTTCTCATATAGAAACAATCTTATGGCTACATACACTAACAGTTTTAAAAGGAGACATTACAATTTGAAATCTCCTGTTGAATAACAGTATTTCTCTGTTAATAAGTGCTTGACTTTATTCTTTAAGGGATTTAAATGAGCTATCTTATAATGAAACAATGGAAAATCTAGGATTGAATAACAAGAACATGAAAAGGATAGATTGGCATTCTCCACATAGAGGAGGTGTTGAGTGGCAGACAGGCACAATGAAAAAGACTACTAGATATTACCAGCTATTGGACTAAGTCTTCCTTCAAATGTAGACAAAATGAAACCCTCACATCATTATAAAAGCACAACTCATGTACACGTGGCCACTATTGTCTCTGGGCACTAAGGCCTAGGCCTTGTGAGTGTGAGAGTTGTGCTTGTGTGTGTGTGTGTGTGTGTGTGTGTGTGTGTGTGTTTTGTTTTGTTCTGTCTGTGTTTAATAAAGGACTTGTCTTTTTCATTGTGCCTATCCTAAAATCATGTAAAAAAATTCTGTACAAGGCTTTCTTGTTTACTTTAGCTACCAATCTTACTATCTTTTTTTATTTTAGCTAATACATATTTCTACTGTAGATGTTCATCCACAAGTATATCAAAAAATTGTATTTATTTGTATTGCTAAGTACCAGTGGAGGTGTAACTGAAGTAACATTTATACATTGATGAAAATAAATAAATGAAATCCCAAACCGAGAAATAATTAATGTAAAGTAATAAAATTTTGAGAATACATTTTTCTTTGTTACCTGTTTAAGTGGTTAATATTGCTAGATCTCAGGTAAGCATGAGAAAAGCCATTGCAGATGTGAAATGGTGGTACATTAATAACTGGTGAAATCACCTGAATGTTGAATGCAAGGGTGGAAACGTGTGTGCATTGTGTTGTACAGATGCCAGATGTGAGTTTGTGGTATGAAGTTCCATGCTTGTTGCACTTGGATGGTCAATATAGCAATGGTTAATGCTGGTTGTGGATGACTTTGGAGTTGTCTGATCATGCCAAATAGATGCTCGATTGGAGACCCCATAGATGTGCAATTGGAGACAGACCTGGTGATCAAACATATTAAGGCAACATTTCAACACACTGTAGAGCATGTTGGGTTACAACAGCTGTGTGTGGGTGAGTGTTATTCTGTGGGGAAAAAAACCCTGGAATGCTGTTCATGAATGGCAGCACAATAGGTCGAATTGATGTAGAGTTTTGCAGACAGTGTGCATGGGATACCCACAAGAGTGCTCTTGCTTACCCTAAACCATAACTGCAGGTATAGGTCCAGTGTGTCTAGCATGCAGACAGGTTATTTGTAGGCACTCACCTGGTGACCTTCTAACCAACACATGGCCATTGCTGGCATTGAAGCAGGACCTGCTTTCATCAGAAAATGCAACAGATCTCCACTCTGTCCTCGAATCAGCTCTCACTTGACACCACTGAAGTCACAGATTGTGGTGGTTTGGGGTCAGTGGAATGCATGCTACAGAGCATCTGGCTCAGAGCTGTCCTTAAAGTAACCAGTTTGTAACAGTTTGTTGTGTAACTGTGGTGCCAACTGCTGCTCGAATTGCTGCTGGAGACGCAGTACGAAGTGCCATGGTCGTGTGCTGAACACAATGGTTCTCCCTATTGGTACTGCCATGTGGCCATCAAGAGCCTGGTCTTATTGTGACTGTACCCTTCCATTACCACTGTTGCCAGGAATTGTGTAAATTGCTCCATTCCTGCTGAGGCTTTCTGGAATGTCATGGAAGGAAGTTCCAGCTATATCCCTGTTACATAACCTCATTCAAACTCAATAAGCTGTTGATAATGGCATGTCATTGTCTTAACGGCATTCTTGAATAACATCAAATCACTATGTCCAGTCCCAAATGTAACTAATGCTCATGGCCATTACAGCATATACCTGAAGCAAACCTGATTTGCATCATCATAGTGGTGCTACTAGTGCCACTCTTATGTGACTGGCATGAAATTTGAATAGAAGTCTTCTTTCAGATGTAGAAAAACACCTACCAACTTTTGTTTATATCACACGGCTCCTTCTTGGTTCTGTCTTTTTCTTCTGTCACTGTATTTAGATTATAGCTAAGGAGGCATTGCTCTGGCTGTGTCTTCTCTTTATTTACAAGTAGCTTGTTTGCAGTAATGTAAGCTGACAGAATACTGTAATTGCTTTCACTGCTGCTAACAGCAGTTTTCGTATCACTGCCCCAACTCACAAAGACTGTCACATCCACATAGCTTACGACCTTGCTGTTTTGGGGTTCAGTTAAGTCATTAACAAACACAAGGAACCGAAAAATGTCCTAATATATTTCCGTGAGGCACACCATATTGAAGTATCCTGTAGGTTGACTTAGTTTGTAGCAACTGTTCATTCTTTTTATATGTTTGCTTCACACGCTTTGTCCTGACTTTAATCTAGGAGGTAAGCAAGTCTACACCTCTCACCCCACATTATCCCAGTTTATGCAATAAAATGGTATGATTCACAGTATCAAAAGCTTTACTCAGATCCAGGAAAGTACCTGTTACCTTGTCTTCTATATTCAGTTTAATATTTCATGTATAAAAGTTGCTACATCTGTTACAGTAGATTTTCCATTCCTGAAACCATGCTGTAGATTTCTGAATATATTATGTTTGATAAATATCCCTCAACTTGATTTAGTATTAGTTTATCTAGCAATTTGCCAAGTTCTGAAGTTAAAGGTATTATCCTGTAGTTTTTCACATCAGTTTTTATTCCTATCTTATACACTGGTTGAATTTCAGTGAGTTTCAACAATTCAGAGAATTCTCCATGACAGGGAGATACTTATTATGTGTATCAGAGACTTAACTAATTTTCTTTTGCATTCATTTAGCAACTTAGGTGAAGTGTCATTCCAACTTCACGACATTTTAGCTCAAAGTTTTGAGACGATTGCTAGGAGAATCCTTCCAGGAAAGCCATGGGTGAAAAAACATTGGCTAATGTTTCTGAAAGTAAGTTGAGTGCCCAATCATTTAATTCATTTGTGTCAGTTGAATGAACTTTTGTATGAATGTCTTTCACACATATTTAGGTCATTTATTATTTCATTGTTGTCTTTTCATATTACACTGTTGTGTTCATGAATTTACTGTTTCTTACACATTTTATACATTTTTTCCCATGGTGTTTTACTAACAATACTGGAGTTGCATATTTAACTGGCTTATTTCTGAGCTTCAAGGTCAGTCAATGAGTCTGTATTTTTTCTGAGTAGTTTTCATTTTGTTAAAATATATTGTAATTTAGTCTCTCTAAAGCAGAAATAACAATCTTTCAGGTCCTCTCTCAGTTTAATGATTTCAGTACTGAAATTAATAGTTTTGTGATTTATAGTGTTTATTAGTTCTTTTACCACAGGAGACATTTTGTTTAAAGTTTTATCGAATATTTTAAAAAATTATCCCATTTATCATTCACATCCAGCTGTTTTGTATACTTGTTCTCATCTTTCATTCCATAATACCTTCTTAAATTTATCATTATTAAATTTTCTTTTATGTATAAACTTGACACTTTTTGGCATATCTACATATAAATTTCCATAGTAAGGGCTCTGACATCTGTTTTTAAAATCATATTGGAAGCAGGAGAATAAAATCAAGAGCTCATGGTTACAAAATATATACCATATTCTGAAACCAAAAATGTGTAGAAAGGACTGCAGTTTTCAATACTTATGACTAAAAAATTTATCTTCAAGGCACATGTTTGTACAGACACACAGCATACTGAAGCAAGCACTGGCATCGGTATGTGCACATAGATCTCTAAGGTGATAGTTTTTTGGGAGTCCATATTTCTGATGGCCGCGTAGTAAACAGTGACAGTGACAGTAACAGTATTTGGTGGAGGGGGGAGGCAAAAATCTGAGATAAAATAGCTAGACCTGGAGCGTTTAATGGGCATGGATCCAAAGAGGGGGCTGGGAGTAATGAGTCCCCTGCACCCTAAAAAAAAAAAAAGATAAAATCATGCAGTGAAAGCATTCCTATTTTTACAAGTATCCATTTCCAAGTTTCTCGAGTAATATTTGGAAAATAAAGTGACATGAAAACTAAGTGTGTCAAAAACAATGTGGAATTCTAGTAAATTATAAGCTATGTTCAACACAGGTTACTTTCCAGTTGCTTTCCCATGTGGATGGGCTTGCATCTTGACTGGCTGTACAGAAAGGTGTGCATTCACAGGCTGGCCGTACTTGCTGCCAACAATAAATCTGGCGTGGTTTGAGAATCCAAAGGTAGGACCGGCAAACCATAGAAAGCTAAGTAATGTACCTTCCACTAAGTGAAAAACTTACTGAAAGACTGACTTACTCAAACAAGGGCGGGAAGTGCCGAAAGAAACAACAGTCCCTCTCATTTACATGTATAACAACAGTCTACAGAACTGTGTCCACCAATTGTAGTGCTAAATGAGATTATGAAAGTGGTGTTTGGACATTTCAGTTTTATGTTGTGTAATTGTTGACATTGTCAATGCTGTGAGAGTTTGTTGCTATTAATTCATTTGCATGACACATGTACTTCTCAACTTTTCAGCCAAATGATTTGCAATATTGTTATTATTATTATTATTATTATTATATTAAAACACTTATGTACACTGCGTGACAAAAGAAGTGGATCACCTAGAACACATGGTCAGATGTCAGTGTAACAGTGTACTCTAACACACCATCGGTGGATAAGTAAATTGTTAGAGTTGGAATTCTCTGTGACAGGTAGAATGGCTACCAGACTGCATTAGTGTTGTTACCAGGCCTGGTAGGGTATGTAAGGGGCTCGAATAGTATCAATGCTGAATGATCACCATAAAGGATATGGAGATGATGAATGCACGTGTGAGATAGTGTTATCTGCACCTGACGGGGTTTGAAGGAGACTTCATTGTTTGTCTCCATTTGTCTGTTTGATTGAACCATGCAATAACAGATTTCTGGGGCATCCGGAAATGACAGTGGTCTGATGTTGGACTATGTGGGAATGAGAGGGCAAGCATACTCATCATCAAGGTTCCAGTGAACCACGTCTGACCACCACAAGGGAGGATTACCATATTGTACTCCAAGAACATATAACCCCTTCATATCTGCATGTGACATCTGAGAACAAGTAATGGACTCCCTGCAACATTTTGTGTCATCTCGTGCCACTGGTCAGAGACAAGCAGCAGCCGGACTAGGGAATTACCATCCCACGCATTGCTGCAATTTTGTTCAGTGATGAATCACAGTTCTGCACTACCCTGGATGACCATCGTCAACAAGTATGACACCAAGCTGGGGAGAAGTCCCATTCTTCCAATAATTTGGAGAGGCACAGTGTATTGTGTCATGCATCATGGTTTCGGGTGTCGTTGGGTATGACTTCAGGTCATGACTGGTGTGACTTCATGTTGTGGTTGGTAGGACTTTGTGTCACAGTTGGTAGAGACTGAGGGAACTGTGATGACACAATGGTATGTCACAGACATCGTGCATTCTCATGTGTGTGTTGTACTGTCAGTTCTCGCCCACAAATGGCATGTGTCTCTATGAACTGTGTGTGTGTTGTGTAAGGTAATCTGGTAGCCTGAAAGATCTTCAGTTCTGTCCCTGATAAAGCATGTATAGGACCAGCTGAGATGTCAACTCCATCTCAATGCAAGTATCCTGGATGTCAAGTACCACAGTTGTGGGCCAGTTTATCTCTCGGGAGGATACAACAGCTTTATGATACCTTTCCCAAATGAATCAGTGCATGCACCCAGGCCAGAGTGGGTGGAATGTCATGCTGGTAACTGGGCTTATAGTGCTAAGTTCTTTATTAATTTGAGTAGATATTGTAATCACTGTAAGAACACCAAACACTCTCTCAACTCATGAAGTTTCACTACATTTCCTCCTACCCCTATGGGTGCTTCACTTTTTTTTTGTTATTTTGTGTATTTATTGTTTTTATTAAAATTGTAGGTAACTGTGACATTTTAAAAGTGGGAATGACTACAGTTATATTTGTGGAGGGGGGGGGGAGACTATAACAAACTGTGCCCTCTTTCTTCCCAGAACCGAACCCTGTATCCGCAGTTGGCCAATTGTAAAGTATACCCCTCTACTCCTAACCTATTTACACTTAATCCATAAAGCATGACAGCATTCTGTGTAAATATAAGCATGAAACAAGAGGCTCTCACTGAAATTATGACTATTCCCTCACCACCACCACTTGGAGATTGAGTGTGTATACAATCAGAAGATATCTGTATTGTAGCATATTCACATGATATATTCTGAAGTATTTTATTTAAACATTTTCCAGTCATTTTTCTCTGCTGCTCATGTAAGTACTCTTCAATGGGAGGTCGAATGAAACCACTACACCAGAAGTCATATTGTGATCAATTTATATCTGCCAGATGTAAGTAACGCATAGAAAGCTGCTAAAATGGTTACTCAAGAATAGCTAACTCGCCACTATGTAGCATCTGTCTGTCTCTTCTAACATAGATGGAATTAAGAATTAGGTAGACTACATTGCTAGCTCAAGCAACGAAATGATCGATTGAGCCATATATAAATATTCAGGTGATTCTATGAAATGAAATGTGTAGACCTACAGTCAGGGACTAACAGGTGGCTCTGCATAGGTACACTATCTGATCAAAATTATCCAGACATCTGTTAGGCGACATTTATATGTGACATGCCACATCATTTTTATGATGCCTTGAACTCTGCTGGGTACACTTTTCGTAAGGCGCCTGAATGTCTGTGGAGGAATGGCAGTCCAGCCTTTCTGAAGAGCTGAAACCAAGCAAGGTAGTGATTATTTATTTATTCTTCATAATTACAACCTATTATCTAAAAATCTAAAATAAACCATATAAATCATATTTCCTCAGATAGTTATAAGTTATATATTAATTATTTATTTCTGATAATTAAAAAAAAGAGAGATTATAAAAACCTACAACTACTGCTAATATTACAAAACTACATCTCACTACTCTGGACACACACTGATCACTGTGGACAGCCTTTTGTTATTGTCTTTCTTTTCTGGGCATCTTAAAGAAGCATGTCGCCCATGGCAGTCATCTCTCGGGCAATTATACACCACTTCAGTATACTCTTAATTCCTAAGATGACCAAAGAAAGACGGCCACCACAGGTTATTGAAAGCGCCAGCAATATAAATCATCATCGCTAGAGGGTACATAGAATGAGTATCCGTCACTACCGAAATCGTCTTATTGTGTCTTCAGTTGACTTGCCTCTTCCAAACCTGAACTGATGAGGGGCCACCCAGTAGTGATGCTGAACACTGGGCTCTGGAGTGAAGTTGATGTTCAGACTCATCCCAGAGGTGTTCCATTGGGTTCAGGTCAGGCTGTGGGCAGGCCAGTCCATTTTAGGGGGCATAGTCATGCTGATACAAACTGTCATTGTCTTGAACTATTCCTTGACTATGCACAGTACACAAAGCTATGAAATGTGTTCATACCTTTTTTTTCATTTGGTGTTTTCTTAAGTGCAATAAGGGAACCATACCCTAACCCCAAAAAACACCCCCTTATCATAGCAGCACCTTCTCAGTGATTCACTCTTGGTGCTACAAATGTTGGCAGGGAATGTTTCCCAGCAATTGCTAAACCCAACAGTAGTATATTTATGTTGATTCTGGACCAAACAGCATTTTGGTTAAAAAAATTCCAGGATAGAAACCATGATTCTAATTTCGCAGTATTTCCCAAACAGATCCTATTTACATATGTCGAAAATACCAAATACTCATTTAAAAATTCACAAGTATTATAAATTTTATTCTTTATAAATAAGAACCATCAAACATCATTTGCCTATATCGAAAAGACCAAATTTTCATTTTCTAATGTAAAAAATTTACAAATCTAATAAATTTTAGTCTTTATAAACAAGAATTGTCGAACCTCATTTGCATATCTATATTATTGATTGAAATTTAAATTAAAAATCTTAAAGGTACATTTTTACTGTAAAAGTTTTAATAAAATAAAAAAATTAAATTTGGTTCTATATAAATACAACCAAAACAAGATGAACAACAAAGTTGAGTTATTTAAAAACTTGGAAAATTATAGCAAAGGAAAGTATGTATTGAGTTATAGAGATTTAGAAAATTATTGTAAAGATAATGGTTATTCAAATGTAACTAGACAAGATTTGATGGAATTTATTGATTATTTTAATAATAATGGAATGAACAAGAGGGAACTAAAATATAAAACTATAAAAGAACTTTGATCAATTTCTAAAACAGAAAATTTGAAGAACTATTCCAAACTTAACAGACAAAAATCAATTGATCTTATTGTAAATCCTGTTGACAGTATTAATAACAATTATTACGATAATGAATTGAATAAAAGCCTTTCAAGGAACTGAAATCTGTAAAACGAAAAAAAAATTATTCTAAACTTAGAAAAAGGCAATTAATCGACCTTATCAAAAATAATCTAGGTAAAATTAAAAACGATAATGATTTGAGTATAAAATCTTTAGATGATCTTCGTAAATTCTGTAAACCGAAAAATTTAAAAAAATATTCTAATCTTAATAAACATCAATTAATCGATCTTATCAATACATCTGAGAAAATATTAATAATAAATATAATGAAAATTAATTTTTAATGTTTCTAGTAGATAAATATTAATAAATTAAGCAAAAAACTTATCAGAAAAATTTCCCAGGTTTTGATATTCTAGAAATGAAGATGTTTTAAATCACCGAAATGAAATTATAAAAATGTTTCTACTTTCAAATCAAGAATAATAACTTACGGAATTAATAATAATGACAATACTGTTGAGCCACAAAATTTTTTAATCAAATTAATGAAGAAATAATCACTGAATTGAAGAATATTTTAATACACAGATTTTATTGTAATTTTAAAAGACAAGATGAAATACAAGAATTTAATTTTAATACAAGTAATGAAGTTTTACTAAGAACAATTGATTTAGAAGATTATTATCAAAAAACAACAAATAAACTATTAACTGAAATGCAAGGGATAATTCTGGTTGGTCTTTATTTTATATAGATTGTTCACAATTAAGTGTTAATAAATGACTGATGACCATAATAATAATAATAATAATAATAATAATAATAATAATAATAATAATAATTTTATTGTCTTTAAGCCATTACAGCAATAGAGAAAGTCATACATACAATACAATACAGCACAGTACATGCTATAGAAGGACAGAATTGTTAAGAACTTTACAGTTTAATATCACAGGTCATGAAATCCTTTATATTGTAGAATGGGTTTACAACTAACCAGTCATAAAGTGTTTGTTTGTATTGTTGCTCTGGTGAATTATGTCCCATAGTGCTCAGAGCCATTTGTTAATAAACACGATCCAGTTTTTGTTTCTTCTTATATCGATTTACCAAAAGTAATCAAAGATAAAAAAAAGCTGTAATTCATGTAAAAAAATGCCGATTAAAAATGTTTTTTATTCAATAAAATCAGCTTTATATGTAGCAAATGATCATACAGAAAGAGTTAATAATCATAAAGATATTGGATTAGAATTAGAAGAAATTTTTTAAAGAGAATAAATTAATTTTCCAGTTCAGTTAACAGATATTCCAAAATTTGAAAGGAAATAAAATATTTTGATTAAAGTTTATACATATGAAAACACTGAAGAAGAAAGAATTATTGTATATCCTCTCTTCCATACACAAAACAAATGAGAAAAACATGTTACTCTTCCATTAATTTGAGTAGAAATTAATTCACATCAGTGTAGGAAAAAAAATCTAACTAGATTATTTTGTTTTAAGAAACTAAAAATGATCTTCATAATCGCTGTTTAAGATATTTTCATTCACAAGAAGAATTAGTCATTCATGGAAATGATTCTAAAGAACATAAAGAAGTAAAAATAGATATGTCAGGAAAAGGTCAAATATTTCAATTTCAAAATTACAATCAGTCATTAAAAGTACCTTTTGTAATTTATGCAGTTTTCGAATGTTTATTAAAAGATACTGACACTTGTCAAACAAATCCTGAGAAATCTTATATAAATAAATATAAAAAACATTTACCAATTTCATTCAGTTATTAAGCTAAATATTCTAATGGTGACTGTAAAAATCCTGCTACATATACAGGAAAATGCGCAGCAAAAAATTCGTTGAAATGTTAAAAGAAGGATGTAGAGAAATTGCTACAATATATGGATGAAATATTCCAATGATAATGACTAAAGAAGATGTAATCAATTTTAAACATTCAGAAACTTGTTTACTTGTGAAAAAGATTTTACTTTTGGTGATAAGGAACTAAGAGGTCACAGCCATTTAACACGAAAATATCGAAGAGTTGCACATGAAGCTTGCAATCTTATGTACCAAAATCCTAAATTTATTAGAGATTATGTTCATAATTTAACAAATTACAGTGTTCACTTGTTTATCAAAGAATTAATAATACACTCCTGGAAATTGAAATAAGAACACCGTGAATTCATTGTCCCAGGAAGGGGAAACTTTATTGACACATTCCTGGGGTCAGATACATCACATGATCACAATGACAGAACCATAGGCACATAGACACAGGCAACAGAGCATGCACAATGTCGGCACTAGTACAGTGTATATCCACCTTTCGCAGCAATGCAGGCTGCTATTCTCCCATGGAGACGATCGTAGAGATGCTGGATGTAGTCCTGTGGAACGGCTTGCCATGCCATTTCCACCTGGCGCCTCAGTTGGACCAGCGTTCGTGCTGGACGTGCAGACCGCGTGAGACGACGCTTCATCCAGTCCCAAACATGCTCAATGGGGGACAGATCCGGAGATCTTGCTGGCCAGGGTAGTTGACTTACACCTTCTAGAGCACGTTGGGTGGCACGGGATACATGCGGACGTGCATTGTCCTGTTGGAACAGCAAGTTCCCTTGCCGGTCTAGGAATGGTAGAACGATGGGTTCGATGACGGTTTGGATGTACCGTGCACTATTCAGTGTCCCCTCGACGATCACCAGTGGTGTACGGCCAGTGTAGGAGATCGCTCCCCACACCATGATGCCGGGTGTTGGCCCTGTGTGCCTCGGTCGTATGCAGTCCTGATTGTGGTGCTCACCTGCACGGCGCCAAACACGCATACGACCATCATTGGCACCAAGGCAGAAGCGACTCTCATCGCTGAAGACGACACGTCTCCATTCGTCCCTCCATTCACGCCTGTCGCGACACCACTGGAGGCGGGCTGCACGATGTTGGGGCGTGAGCGGAAGACGGCCTAACGGTGTGCGGGACCGTAGCCCAGCTTCATGGAGACGGTTGCGAATGGTCCTCGCCGATACCCCAGGAGCAACAGTGTCCCTAATTTGCTGGGAAGTGGCGGTGCGGTCCCCTACGGCACTGCGTAGGATCCTACGGTCTTGGCGTGCATCCGTGCGTCGCTGCGGTCCGGTCCCAGGTCGACGGGCACGTGCACCTTCCGCCGACCACTGGCGACAACATCGATGTACTGTGGAGACCTCACGCCCCACGTGTTGAGCAATTTGGCGGTACGTCCACCCGGCCTCCCGCATGCCCACTATACGCCCTCGCTCAAAGTCCGTCAGCTGCACATACGGTTCACGTCCACGCTGTCGCGGCATGCTACCAGTGTTAAAGACTGCGATGGAGCTCCGTATGCCACGGCAAACTGGCTGACACTGACGGCGGCAGTGCACAAATGCTGCGCAGCTAGCGCCATTCGACGGCCAACACCGCGGTTCCTGGTGTGTCCGCTGTGCCGTGCGTGTGATCATTGCTTGTACAGCCCTCTCGCAGTGTCCGGAGCAAGTATGGTGGGTCTGACACACCGGTGTCAATGTGTTCTTTTTTCCATTTCCAGGAGTGTAGATAATAAACATATTGAAGCTATCCCAAACAATGAACAACAATATATTTCTTTTAGTAAATATGTTGAAGACTGAATCACATTTTTGGATACATTTCAATTTATGGCTTCAAGTGTTGATAAATTATCCTCTAATTTTACAAAGGAACAATTTAGTTAAACAGCAAAATATTTTGAAGGCGAACAATTAGATTTAATAATTAAAAAAGTTTATTCTTACAAATATGGGGAATCTAAAGAAAAATTACAAGAAACTAAATACCTAAACAAAGGATGTATTTATTCAAGGTATAGAAAAATAATATTTCTGATGAACATTATAATAGAGCAATATTAAAAATTTAGATGAATATACAAAATAATAAAAAAAAATCATGTGATAATTTTAAAAATATTTTCGAAAATGTTAGAGATGCATGTGTTAAATCTTATAATTTTGATCGATCTTGGTATAATACTGCACTCGGATTAGCTTGGAATTCTATGTTAAAAATGAGAAAAGTTGAAATAGATTTATAACATGAATCTGATATAATTTTATAACTTGAGCAAGGAATTCAAAGTGGAATTTCTTAATGTTTCAAAAGATATGCTAAATTAAATAACAAATATATGAAAAAGTTTGAGCAAAAAACACAATCAAAGTATATTACATATTTAAATGCAAATAATTTATATGGCTGTGGAATGTCTCAATTTTGACCATTTAAAACGTTCAGTTGAGTAGAACCAGAATCCTTTAATGATGAAAAATACTTAGTGTGCCAGATAATTATAAATATGGGTATATTTTATAAATTAATATAAAGTATCCAAAGAAATGTCATAATTTATGAAAAGAATAGCACCAGAAAGAGGAAATAAATTAATAACTTTTAATACTAAAGAAAAATATGTTTTACATTACAAAAGTCTTAAATAATGTTTAAATCTTGGATTAAAATGAAAGAAAATTTATAGAATCTTATTATTTGAACAATCAGATTGGTTGAAGATATACATTGTTTCTAAAACAGAAATTAGAAAACAGTTAGCTAAAGATTTTGAAAAATATTTCTACGAGTTAAGGATAAATCAGTATTCGGAAATAAATGAAATATGTTAGAAATAGACAAAAATTAAAATAATATCAGGTCCATGAAAATATACAAATTATATTTCAAAACTAACTTATGAACATATGACCTTATTTTCAGAAAATCTAGTTGTAGTTCATATCAAGAAAATTAAAACATTGTTCAATAAACCAATTTATACTGGAATGAGTATTCTAAATATTTCAAAATAAATGTGTGTGAAACCAAAATATGGTGAAATATTGGTTTATTTTATGTGGATGCTGACTCTTCCATTTATGATATAAGAACTAAAGATTTCTATAAAGATATGAATTTGATGACTAATTACTTTGATACAAGTGATTATCCAAAAGCTAATATTTCTGTAATTCCGCAAGTAAATAAGAAAGGGCTCTAAGCACTATGGGACTTAACATCTGAGGTCATCAGTCCCTAAATAAGAAAGTTTTACGAAACATGTAAGCTGAAAATTGTGGAAAAATTATTTAGAACACTTTAATTTAAGATCGAAAACGTATGCTTATGAAAAAACTTTAATGCAGTAAAAAAATCTGTTGTGAAAAATTAAATTACTTTCCATAATTGTGTAACATGTTTAACTGACATAATAGAACAATTTATAAAAATGAATTTCAGTAGATCATTTAAACATGAATTTTATACACTTGAATGTAATAAAATTGTTTTAAGTTCTGATGATGATAAACGTTTTGTATAACAAGATGGAATTAATACATTGCCAAATGGCCATTATAAATTAAACCCAAATAAAATAAAAGATGAAAAAATGATTTCTTACAAGAATTAAACTGTTTTCAGAAGATTAAATAAAAGTAAAAAATTAATTATTTTGTAATCTTTTATGGTAAGGTAATTTTGGATGTTTTTACATATAAAATTTACTAAGAAATTTTCCACAAAAAAATCCAAATTTTTGTTAATCTCTTTCTTTATTTATTTGATAAAGTAAAGCTCTTTTCACATCTTTTGAATTTCAGAGTTATGAATACAATTAGAAGAATTTTTAAATTCCTTTCCATATTTTTCACTAAAAATTTCTTTAGTATGCCAATTATGAAGATGTTCTTTTTGTTGCTTTCTCTTACATTCATTACAATCTGGTTTTGAAGGAATTTTCTGTTTTGTTATTCTAATTCCTGTACCAATTTCATTTTCTTAATTGGAAAGAGGACAAATTATTTTATTTTTCGTTTTTCGCTTATATGGAAAACATTTACTGGAATAAAAAAGTAAAAAATATATAACTATTTTTAATAAATGGATTCGCTTGTGGATCTAAAAAACGATACATTTGTATGTAACAACAAACAAGTTTTAGTTATCATTGATGAAAAAAATAATATTTCATTATGTGGAAATCATGTTGGTGATGATTTAGGATATAAACATTCTCGAGATGCTATGAAACAATATATGAAAATTACAATAGCGATATTTCACTGTTATCTAAAGATATTTATCCACATTCAAAATTTATTAGTGGACATGGTTTATTTTCTATAGTTATGAATTCACTGTTAACTTTTGTAGAAAATTTTCAAAACTTGATGTATGAAGAAGTGAATATAAAATGAAAGAGAGGATAAGTCGTTTGGAAAATTTAAATAAAATCAAAAATAAAAGTAAAGAAGATTTCAGAGATGCAATTGGAATAATAAACGAAAGCAATAAAGAAATAAATACATTATTACCACATTGTGTTCCTCATTTAAATGATGCAAATTTAAGACCAACTTTTGTTATTTTAAGGATATATTATTTTAATAATGAATATTCTGCTATTCGAGCACAATTTAGAAATGTACAAAATCAAATATATGTCATCAGAAATACACGTCAGAATCGTGAAAAAATTTTAAGAAAATTATTTTCCACCGAAATTATTTCAGTACTTTGGATGATTATTCACGAGAATAATTCTGTAATGGTATAAATAAACTAGCAAACGTGTATTGGAATGTAAAATTAAGTTTCCAATTACTTTTTTCATAACCAAATTTAAAATAAGATTCTTGAAGATTTTTATGAACATCTAATAAACAAAGCTCATAAAAACCATATGATCCCATCAACTCAAATTTAAAATATTCAAATGATTTTGACATTAAATCGTTTTCATTAATTTTTATTTGATTTCAAATAAACTCTGTCTGCTTCAATGAACAATGAACTTATTGAATATTATATTCATCATCAAACCTGTTTAAATTTTCAATTACTAACTCCATTTATATATTATATTTATTAATATTTTTAAAAATTACATACTATTGTTTTCCCAACAACTGTGTGAGTTACCAAATGCTAACCACTTAACATATACACTTTATCACCAATTTTATATTTAGGTTTAATATCTAACACATTTGTTACGCAAACTGTTTTCAATAGGATTTTTTCAGTTTCTTTAGTTAATCTATCAGTGCTATTTTTATTGTTGAATGTTTTGTGTTATTATATTCATCAAACCAAGTCGACCCATTGACAATTTCCTTGAAGAGCAATTTTTTCCACTTTTTTTTCAAAAGTTCTATTAAATCGTTGAACAACTGTTGGTCTTAACTCATTAAAAGTTGAATAATGGTTAAGGTCGAATTTATTCATTAATTCTTGAAATACTTTGTTATAAAATTCTTTAGCATTTCTGTCTCTAAATTTGTTGGTTTTTTCGACTCAAATACTTATCAAAAGAATAAATCGTATTATTACCTGTTTTATCTTTATCTGGAATAGTCCAAGCAAATTTTGAAAAAAACATCTATAGGAGTAACCAAATATTTATATCCTTTATTTATTTTTGAAATTCCTTCCAGATTATCTGAATCCGTTTCGATTAAATCAGAGTGCCATAAATCGTCATTCTTTTAAAATTTTTCGCATTGGTTTATGTCTGCATCTACATGTACATGGTTATTCTGCAGTTCACACTTAAGTGCCTGGCAGAGGGTTCATTGAACCATTTTTGTACTACTTCCCTACCATTCCATTCTCAAATGGTGTGTGGGAAAAAGGAATACCTAAATCTTTCCATTCAAGCTCTGATTTCTCTTATTTTATTATGGTGATCATTTCTCCCTACTTAGGTGGGTGCCAACAAAATATTTACGCATTCGGAAGAGAAAGTTGGCGATTGAAATTTCGTAAACAGATCTCGGCACAAAGAAAACAGCCTTTGTTTCAGTGACTGCCACCCCAACTTGCGTACCGTTTTAGTGACACTTTGACACCTATTGTGCGAAAGCACGAAACGAGCTGCACTTCTTTGCACTTTTTCACTGTCCTCACTCGATCCCACATGGTAAGGATCCGATACCGCACAGCAGTATTCCAGCAGAGGACGGACAAGTGTAATGTAGGCTGTCTCTTCAGAGGGTTTGTCGCATCTTCTAAGTGTTCTGCCAACAAAGTGCAGTCTTTGTTTCATCTTCCCCACAATATTATATATGTGGTATTTCCAATTGAAGTTGGTCGTAATTGTAATTCCTAGGTATTTAGTCGAATTGACAGCCCTTAGATATGTGCGATTTATCATATACCCAAAATTTATCGGATTTCTTTTAGTACCCATGTGGATGACCCCACACTTTTCTTTCTTTAGAGCCAATTGCTACTTTAAGCACCATGCAGAAATTCTCTCTAGATTCTTTTTTTAATTGGAATTGATTCTCTGATGATTTTACTAGACTGTAAATTACAGTGTCATCTGCAAACAATCAAAGAGGGCAGCTCAGATTATCACCTAAATCAGGAACAGCAGAGGGCCTATGACACGCCAGATATCACTTCTGTTTTACTCGATGATTTATGGTCTATCACAATGAACTGTGACCTCTCTGAGAGGAAAGCACGAATCCAGTCACACAACTGAGACGATACTCCATATGCAAGCAATTTGCTTAATAGTCACTTGTGAGGAACAGTATCAAAAGCCTTCCTGAAATCTAGGAATATGGACTCGATCTGAGGTCCCCTGTCGACAGCACTCATTACTTCATGGGAATAAAGCTGTGCCACACAAGAAAAAAATTTTCTGAAACTGTGTTGGTTATGTATCAATAAGTCATTTTCTTTAAGGTGATTCATAATGTTCGAGTACAGTATATGCTCCAAAATCCTACTGCAAATTCAGTGATATGGTTCTGTAATTCAATGGGTTACTCCTATTTCTTTTACTGAATATTGGTGTGACCTGTGCTACTTTCCAGTCTTTAGGAACAGACCTTTCCTTAAGAGAACGGTTGCATATGATTGCTAAGAAAGGCACTATTGTGTCTGCATACTCTGAAAGCTTTCTTAAGTGATTTGAGTTGTTACACAACACCTACGATATCTACTTTAATGTCACTCATGCTAACAGCTGTTCTGGTTTCGAATTCTGGAATATTTAATTCGTCTTCTTTAGTGAAGGAATTACAGAAAACTGTATTTAGTAACTCAGGTTTAGTGACACCATCATCGGTAACATTTACATCGCAATTGCGCAGTGACGGTATTGACTGTTTTTTGCCGCTGGTGTACTTTACATATGGCCAGAATCTCTTTGGATTTTCTACAATATTTTGAGACAATGCTTCATTGTGGAAACTATTAAAAGCATCTTCCATGGACGTCTTCACTAAATTTCGAGCTTCCGTGAAACTTGGGGATTATTCGTTCTTCTGAATTTGGCATGCTTTTTTCGATGCTTCTGCAACAGTGTTCTGACGTGTTTTGTGTACCATGGTGGATCAGACCTGTCTGTTATTAACTTATGTGCTATGAATCTATCTATTGCTGTCGATACTGTATCTTTTAATTTGAGCCATATCTGGTCAACACTTACATAATTAGCATGGGAGGAATGGAGACTCTCTCTTAGGAAGGCATCAAGCGAATTCTTATCCGCTGTTTTAAATAGATATATTTTGCGTTTATTTTTAGTGGTTTTGGTTGATATGGTTTTGAGCCTCGCTACAATGACCTTGTGCTCACTAATCCCTGTATCAGTCATGTTGCTCTGTATTAGATCAGGATTATTTGTGGCTAAGAGTAGTCAAGTGTGCTTTCGCAACCATGTACAATTCGTGTGGGCTCATGAACTAATTGTTCAAAGCAATTCTCAGAGAAAGCATTTAGTACAATTTTGGTAGACGTTTTCTGTCTACTACTGACTTTGAACATGTATTTTCGCCAACAAATCGAGGGTAGATTGAAGTCTCCACCAATTTTAGCTGTATGAGTGGGGTACTTATTTTTAATGAGATTCAAGTTTTCTTTGAACCATTTAGCTATTATGTCATCTGAGTGGGGGGGTCAGCAGAGGGAGCCAATTATTATTTTGGTACAACTGTTGAGTATAACCTTGACCCATAGTAATTCAACTTCACTATAAGATAAACTACTACCAACAAACACAAATACACCACCTTCTTCACTTTATCTAATCTTTCTGAACACGGTTTGCGCCTCTATAGTTCATTAATAATTTTTTCAGGACTATTTAGACCTTCACCTATAATTTTTTGAGGAATTTACTCTTTTTAGTTTTACATACTACACAAAAACCTTGAATTCTTTGTTTTCCATTTTTAGTTGTTAATTTATGAGGATTACGTGTTTCGGTAACCTTTTTGCACTTCAGACAGTAAATGTGATTATCATTCTTCATTTATGTAGAATTAAAAATAAATTATTTCGCCAAATACAACTATCTTTACATCAACTGGAACAGTTTTAACAGACTCTTTTAATCTTACAGATAGAAAATTTGATGTGCAAACTATTTTGGTTGATATGATTTCTGGAGTTATTTTGTAAAGTTTGTCAACAACACTAACCCAAATATCAAATTAATTTAATGCTAAATCTCTGTTTATATTTTCCACAACATCAACAACGCTTTTAAGAATAAAATCATATTCATTGAAATTGTACATGTTATGTTCTCCTCCAGTCATAAAAGCAAATTCAAGAGTCTGCTTATCATGTAATTTATGACTAAGTTTTTGTAACTCATTTAAGTAAGGAGTTAAGTCTGTTGCTGAAATAATTTCTTCGATTTCATTTTTTGTAACGTTTTTACTTAGTTCTTGTTTATTAATATGATAATTGAGAAGTGTTAGAATACTTGTGTATTCAGGTTTTGTAACAATATTTGATAACTAGTTCTGTAAATAATAATTGTTAACTACATCTTTTGCATCTATTAGATTATTTACATTCACAGTTCTACACCTTTAAAAACAATATAACCGTTAGTTACTTTAAAAATTCTATTTAATTCTTTTTGAAATTGTTTAATTACATTAATTATTTTTAAGGCTACTGAGGGAAGAAATTTTTTAATTTTGAAATGAATACATTATTAGTTTTTGGATCTAATGATGAAAATTTTTTGTTCTTTCTAAATCATTACCAGTATTGAGTTTATTTCCAAAAAGTCTAACTATTAAATTAAAAATATCATCAAACTTACAATTCATGCATAATAGTTGTAAAACAAATAAACAAAAATGTCCGCAAATTCTTAACTAGTTGTTTTGATATATTTCCTCCATATGAATTTAAATAGATTTTATATCTTTATTTTTGTAATAAGAAATCCAAAGGGTACCAACATGAACACAAGTATCTAAAGTTACTATTCCAAATTCTGAGTTTTTTGGCTCATTAGGTAATTCACCAATCATAAAAACACTACGAAAATATTTAATATTTAACTAATCTTCTATGTCAAAATGGTGTATAGGATTACTAAATTTTTCGATTATTTCTTTGAACTTTTTCCACTTGCTTTTTTGTGGATTGCTAAATTATTTCCTATTTTTCTTCTAATTATTTATCACCTTTTTACTTGTTTATAACTCCAGAACTACCAGCAAGTCAGCCAATAGACGCTAAGTATGTGAATGCAGCTAAAAATAATGATAAAAATCCTACTTTGTGTTTTGTTTCTTTTTTCATTAAATATTCAATAACTTTTTCACTACAGAAGTAGCTAATGCAACAACAAAATTTCCAACAGTTTCTTTTCTTTTTGAACATCAGTTTAAAATGGCTCAATACTATTTAATTGTTATTATTTAATTTTATTTGATTTGATTTTGGTTTAATTTTGCCACTTTGTCAATCGAAAAGTTATTGATTGATATAGATTAAAATTAATATGGAATTTCTTGCAAACCTTATCTATTTTCATCAACATCTAAACATTTTCCTAATTTTTGTTTTCCATACATTATTCTTCTAACTTCTGTTGCAGCAATTTTTTCTCCTAATGATGGAGAAACAACAGAAATTCCCATTGGTTATGAATTTTTTCTTTTCGCAAATAATTGAAATTTTTATTCGCTTCATGTCTTTTTTCTATATCTTTATTATCTCTTTAAAAATCTCATGGTATTTACATTCTTCATCTAATGGATTAATTCCTTTATCACCTCTAGATAATCTTTCTTCTAATTTCGTTCCTGGAGCACAATAATTATAATCAGGTAAATGTATTTCAAATGGTAAGTTGTTAATTAAAGTGTTAACTATGCCTTTACATATTTTTCAGTTTTCCAAAATGTGGTATTTTATTCAAAAATCTAATTAAAAATAAAATTCCTCTTTGATCATTAATAATAAAATCACTAATTTTATTAGTTAACATTTGCAGTGTTCCAACTTTTTCATTATGATAATTTTTATTTCTAGCTAATCCTAACTATGAATAATGCTAATCTATCAATTAATCGTCGAACATCATCCATCCAAATACATCTGATTGATTTTTCTTAATATTTTTTTACTGAACCTTCACCAACGTCTTCATGTGAATCATTAAGATTTCTTTCTAAAAAACTAGGAAAACATTCTTCAACAATTGCTTTAGTCAAATTTTTATATTTATTTCCTTTACTTGATTTTATTTTATTTGGATTACTTTCATTATATAGAGCATTTGAGTTGAATAAATTTCTAGCATAGTTTTGCAAATCAAGAAAATCAAATTCTGTACCTAAGTCATCCATAGTGATTCGTTTTCTAGATTAATGTTTCATTAATCCATCTATTCTTTCGTATTCTTTTCCACAGATATTTAATTTATCATCATTGAATTCTGTTGGTAATATTCCAATATATTTGGAAGTACCAACATTTCTTAATCCATAAACATTATTTTCATTATGTTTAACAGATTATAACATTATTTCATCCATTTTTGGTTTTTAATATTTTTTTCTTTTATTTTTGTTTTGTCTTTAACTTCGTCATATTTATTAAATAAATCACTTACTGCTGATTCACTTAATGCATATTCTGTATCACACTGATTAATTGATGGAATACCATTAAATTCGTCTAAATAATGGTGATTATAAAGGATCATTTTTCATTCCCTATCCGTCATTTATTAACATAATTTATACTAATGTAAATGTGCAGATAATTTCAATTTAGTGACAATTCGTCTGTTCTGAAAAAAAGATTAACTGTTCCAAAACAGAAACTTATAAAAGTGGCTCACTAGTTGGTTTTTATTCAACCTTTTTAACTCTAAATATTACGTCAAAAGGTAATAAACTTTACTGTGATGGAGAAACAACAGAAATTCTCATTAGTCAATATAGTTTGAAAAATTCAGAAAAAAGTTATTCATTCGAAAATTCAAATACTCATATTAAAGCAGGTAAAACTTTAAATAGAATTGTTATCGAAAGTGATAAAAAATTATATAATGGATGTAAGAGAAGGTAATGTAGGAACTTTGCTAGGATTTAATAATCAACTTATTAATGCAAATGAAAACCTGTTGCTAAAGAAAATCTTAAAATCATTCCCTTTTAATTAATTAATGTAAATTTTAATTTGGCTGATTGGAATATTTGTTAAACATAATGATTATTTTCATCAAGAAACTAATATTATTGCTTTATTTAAACCTAATTCTGAATTTTGTGGCCCATTAATGTCTGTACAAATCATCCTATAAATATTCCAATTTTTGATACTGTTCAAAATTTAGAAATAACTATAGCTGATGTAAATGAGAAATTGATTGACTTTATTGGTGCTTTAGTAACAGTTGTTTTAGAAATGAATTAATAAACTTTTCCCTGAATAAATAAAGTTATGTGTTATGATTCTTGTAATCAGGCGTTATGATGACAGGTGGCCAATGCTAAATAGAAAAATATATTGCAGGTTTGACAGTGAACTCGGTAAGGAGCTGGCTGCAGAGTCTATATCTGCAACGATTGCAGTAATTAGTAGTCATTGGCAAAAAATAATATACAGGGTGGTCCATTGATCGTGGCCGGGCCAAATATCTCACGAAATAAGCATCAAACGAAAAAACTACAAAGAACGAAACTCTTCTAGCTTGAAGGGGGAAACCAGAAGGCACTATGGTTGGACCACTAGATGGCGCTGCCATCGGTCAAACGGATATCAACTGCGTTTTTTAAAATAGGAACCTCCATTTTTATTACATATTCGTTTAGTACATAAAGAAATATGAATGTCTTCGTTGGACCACTTTTTTCGCTTTGTGATAGATCCTGCTGTAATAGTCACAAACATATGGCTCACAATTTTATACCAACAGTTGGTAACAGGTAGGTTTTTTAAATAAAAATTCAGAACGTATGTATGTTTCAACATTTTATTTTGGTTGTTCCAATGTGTTACATGTACCTTTGTGAACTTAACATTTGCGAGAACGCATGCTGTTACAGCATGATTACCTGTAAATACCACATTAATGCAATAAATGCTCAAAATGATGTCCATCAACCTCAATGCATTTGGCAATACGTTTCACAACGTTCCTCTCAACAGTGAGTAGTTCGCCTTCCGTAGTGATCGCATATGTATTGTCAATGCGCTGATGCATTTTGTCAGGCGTTGTCGGTAGATCACGATAGCAAATATACTTTAACTTTCCCCACAGAAAAAAAATCCACGGATGTCAGTTCCGGTGAACGTGCGGGCCATGGTGTGGTGCTTCGACGACCAATCCACCTGTCATGAAATATCCTATCCAATACCGCTTCAACCACACGTGAGCTATGTGCCATACATCCATCATGGAAGTACTTCGCCATTCTGTCATGCAGTGAAACATCTTGTAGTAACATTGGTAGAACATTACGTAGGAAGTCAGCATACATTGCACCATTTAGAGTGCAGTCGATAAAATGGGGGCCAATTACCATTCCTCCAATAATGCTGCACCATATATTAACCCGCCAATGTCACTGATGTTCCACTTGTCGCAGCCATCGTGGATTTTCCATTGCCCAATGGTGCATATTATGCCAGTTTACGTTACTGCTGTTGATGAATGAAGCTTCGTCGCTAAATAGAACGCATGCAAAAAATCTGTCATCGTCCCATAATTTCTCTTGTGCACAGTGGCAGAGCTGTACATGACGTTCAAAGTCGTCTCCATGCAATTCCTGGTACATAGAAATATGGTACGGATGCAATCGATGTTGATGTAGCATTCTCAACACCGACATTTTTGATATTCCCGATTCTGGCGCAATTTGTCTGCTAGTGATGTGCCGATGATTTGCAACAGCAGCTAAAACACCTACTTGAGCATCATCATTTGTTGCAGGTCGTGGTTGACGTTACACATGTGACTGAACCAGGCCCCCACAACCGCACGAGTGGTCGACTGTGAAGAGCGGACAAATTGAATAGCTGGGCGGCGGCCATTAGAGTGGTAAACTGACGCGGGGAGTTCGAATGTTTATATATCGCTTTTGGTTATAAAATGCCTTCCCTTGAGTTAGGTCACAAGCATAATGCCTCATTTAAATACGTTACTACAATATACCTTTTAATTTATGAACAAACAGCAACTAGTCACTGTTTATGAATTTATCTTACGTACTACATGGAATCTGCCGTTGCTAAACGTTATGTACTGGACCCCTAGCATTTTGCTTAGTTCATTTACGATAGATGTACGCAAAATGAATCAAAATGCTCGAAGATTTGCCCACTATATTAATAGATATTTTATGACTCTGCGAGGTGCCGGGGCTAGCAGTGTATTTAACACTAAATTCTAGCATCTACATATGTAAATGATGCTCTAAGCCCTCCCTTTTCTAACTCTGACTTTTGCTGTTGCACAAGGATTAAAAAATATACGCGAACTGACTGTAATCAACCCTGCAAGTGGAGTAGAAAAGAGTTTGGCACCTGCAATAATTTAATTTGATAAATAAGTTAAATAAAGGAAGGTTTCATAAACATAGTGAGAAATGATGGGTTGCTCTACCGATTAACAGAATGAAAGTTCTGTCCCAAAATAACAATATGATTTATTAAGACTAAACACAAAATAATAAACAAAATCACAAATTCTAATTTGTAATACATCAAATTGACTCAAATTGGACACACATACAAACACTGTAAAGGTGAAGTTGTCCCTAAACTAGATCGTGAGGTTGAAGACGAAGTGGTATGTGGAGCCAATTCCTTGCCACTCAAATCTCAAGAGAGACACACAGCTAACCCAACAGTAATTTCTGCTACTCAAGACAGAACAAAGTTAGAAAAAGACGAACAGGCGCGCTCTGCTGAGCTCTGATTATCACCTAGGAAAATCCCTATCTGCCGGTGCTGCGGACATACATTACCAAACTGTCTTCTTAACTGCCCAAAACACGATCTGGCGTCCCGCAGGCGAGGGCTGGTTGCTTCGACGTCCTCGACCGAAAGGCGACTGCCGACTCTCCACAAGAGCACCCGTACCGGCCGAACACAGAACATTCCCGCCCCCACGACAGTGGCCGTGGTTAAACGTTCCAATCAGCAACTCGAAAACCGGCGGAAATTCCACTCCATTGCCGGAGCACTACCATTCCACCAATGGAGATTCTTGGCGCCAATTTCTGTGCTGATTTTGCTACGTCATGGCGCTATGCCCTGAGCAAACCAATCACCGTTACTATTTTGCAGAAAGTGCGGGAATTTTCCCGCCACAACTGCCTGGGTACACAAGTCATTCCCACGCCTCGCTGGTAGCCCACCAGAAAGTGTTTTCGCTAAGTTTCTCCGAAGTAACGGAACCTCTAGCCAAGCCGCTACTTCACACCCCAGCGGGCGTGTCTCTTGACAATGTCGGCGTCTGCAAAGCATTCACTCGACTGCCTCACACACGTCGGCTTAACCCGCCTGTCACCGGACCACCCGGGTGACGAGAGACGCTGCGTGGGAAGTCCGCGTGTGAAGGAATAGCAACTTCCCACCGCATGCAATTCGAGAGGAGAATCGTAAGATAGAAATATGAGAGGGGGCTCATGCCACCTCTCAACTCTACCTTGCTTTAGATTTTATGACGAGAAGTGCGTTATATATGGCATAGTGCTTTGGCAACTCACGACCAAATTATCAAGTTTCAACCTAACCTAGACCATGAAAACACTACCGATCAGCCAACTTTCTTCAAAATGATCAGAACATATAAAAAGTTGTTCTGTCGGTCGGACATCTTGCCTCCTGACAGCGTGTAACCATTTTTGTAACAGCTGTGGTTTTGAGAAAGGAAACCTGCAAATAGATGCACAGACATTACGCTAATACCGTGTTACAAAAACATTTATTAAGCAAGTGCACTGACATACAAAACAACTTAAAATATCCACATACCTGTGAAGTGTAATATTCGTTCCTTTCTCGAATTTATTTGTACAATTAATCGATGCACAACTCTTCACCATTGTACTTCTTTTGATTGGAACGTACAGACAGTAGAATTACGAGTAACAAATACTGTATGTACGCCCCAACAAATATACAACGTTGAATAAGTGTCTTCATAAACAACAATATTACACAACACATCAGACTACAACCACTATAATGGTGTCCTGCCGAAGGTTCAAATTATCCCACGACTGCAGCGCCATAAGTGAGTCTAGTTATTTTTTACAAGGTCTTTGGACTGAACACTTCGTGTTTCCTTAGATAATGTAACTATCCGGCGATCAGTCTGGACACTTGGATGATGTCGTCCAGGATACCGAGCAGCATACATAGCACACGCCCGTTGGGCATTTTGATCACAATAGCCATACATAAACACGATATCGACCTTTTCTGCAGTTGGTATACGGTCCATTTTAACATGGGTAATGTATCACGAAGCAAATACCGTCCACACTGGCGGAATGGTACATAATACCACATACTTATACATTTGTGACTATTACAGCGCCATCTGTCAGAAAGTGAAAAAAGTGGTCCAACTAAAACATTCATATTTCTTTACGTACTACACGAATATGTAATAAAAAATTGGGGTTCCTATTTAAAAAACTCAGTTGATATCCGTTTGACCTAAGGCAGCGCCATTTAGTGGTCCAACCAAAGCGCCATCTGGTTTCCCCCTTCAAGCTAGAAGAGTTTCATTCTTTTTAGTTTTTTCATTTGATGCATATTTTGTGAGATATTTGGCCCGGTCACTATCAATGGACCACCCTGTATATTATACGTAACTTGTGTTACAGGCTTCTTCATATGCTGCATACATATAATTACATATCTAGAGACGCATTACTTAAGCCATACATGACTAAGCACCTTGTTAGAGTTTGCTATTTATCAGCTGCAGGGTATGCTACATTCCTAGTTGATGTCCCAAGCAAGAGTGGACGAGAGCTCACTAAATACTTGTCACAAGCCTAGTCACGACTTGCATGTCTAGCGATATCTATTATGGACCGCAGTCCATATCTGCAACTTGTAACAAGTGAGGTATCGAACATTGATACCTCATTATCAATTTTACTCTTTCCTGTCAATGAGAATACAAAAAATAATTTAAATCTGACTAACAAGTAAACAGAAATTAATATAAATAGTGGTGATGGTTGGATTCATCCTAATTATTCACAACCTTAAATTACTTTTGATGTTATTCATGCCGGTGACACTAATTTTTCTGCATATGGTGGTAAATCAAATATTAAACTGATTGATAATTATGCTTTAAAATTGTTTGATGTTATTACAATTAAAAAAGGGAACAGTACTTTTTATAGAGCATCCATTTATCTCTTCTTCAACTCTTACCACTATTTGATTAACTTCTTCCTTATTGAATGAATTAAATATGGAAGGACATATTCTTAACAATGGAAAAATTAAAACCATACAAGATCAAGCTCTTTATCCATTAGAATTATCTGCTGGATTTTTATAGATTATAGAGAAATTATGTTTTAAGGTGATTAGACAGTTATTTTTACTTGGACTTTGAAAAAAGTTCAAAAAGTTTCTATTTATCATTAGACTACCGAAAATAATAATTCTGCTCTTCCAAAAGAAGGTAAAATTGTCGTTAAAAGTATGGAAATTCGTGTTCCTGTTGCTAAATATGAACCAGAGTATTCACTTAAACTAGAACAGGAAGACTAAAAAATCCAAAAATGCCAATTTCTTGTTTTGAATTCCAAATAACTAAATGTGCTGGATTACAAGCAAAAAGTAATTTTGAACTAGACATTACTAATTATGATAATTCTATCGACTGTGATATGCCTTACTTTATTTTCGTTGTTTTCCAGAATAATAGAAAAATAATCAATTACTTGATTCTTCTCTATTCAGTCATGTTAAATTATAAACTATCTATGTTAAAATGGAAGAATGAAGTTTTTCCTCAAGAATTATGTAATCTTGATCCACAAAATAATTTCTTTAAAGCTTATGATCCTTTTAGAGATTTTAAAGGAACAACCCAATTAAATAACTATGTAAATATAAGTCCATTCAATTTTATTCACAATTATCCTATCTAGGTAACAAATTGGACTTAAGAATGAATGTTGTAACTACTCAAAAAACAACAATGAATTTATGTGCATTCTTTAATGAAAATATTCCAAATGATACAATTGCATATGGTAAAAATAATTTAACTGGTGATTCACAACATATAATGCTTACTGAAAATTTTTAATTACATAAATGAATGAAAAGTTGGAATAATTACATAATTTTTATATTCATGTTTTCATTTCATTTTGCAATATTTTCAGTACCCTAGAGAAGTAAAAACTGAAAACTTAATGTTTTCAAAATTTAATACATTTTCCAAGTGTTTCCTTAATTTTTTTCTATTTAAATAAACTCAGAATAAAGTAGACATGAATGGTAGCATTGAAAGTATGTTAACTGAACTTAACAATTATAGTAATGGTTTTTCAGAAGTGTTCACTAAATTATCAGTACTGAAAAATATAAATCTTACATCATTTCAAAAGCTGAAATTTTAACAACTAAATTTGGTGATAAAGTTTTAATACTTTTAGATGATAAATGTCATAGTAAAATCTTTAGATTAGATTTTTAGATTAGATTTACTTTCATTCCAATTGATCCGTAGTGAGGAGGTCCTCCAGGATGTGGAACATATCAGAAAAACAACAATACATGACAAATATTTACAACTAAAACAAATAAGCTAATGTACCATTCCACAGGTCCCAAGTGGAATGATCGTCATTTTTTAATGAACACTAAGAGTCATTTTACAAATACTAATGCACTGAATTTAAAATAAAAAAGTTTTTTATTTATTTATAAGGTAATAAACATGTAATACAACTACTGTAATACTTATTTACAATGAACACATTACTGCACTGAAATGGTGCAGAAGTTAGATTATACTTACACACACACACACACACACACACACACACACACACACACACACAAATTTTCAATGAACACATTACTGCACTGAAATTGTGCAGAAGTTATGTTGTACTTATATACAAATCAGTTGGTTTTACTAAAAAATTCATCAATGGAGTAGAAGGAGTTGGTCACCAATAAATCCTTTAGGTTTCTCTTAAACTGAATTTCACTGGTTGTTAAGCTTTTTATGGCTGCTGGCAAGTTACTGAAAATGTGTGTTCCTGAATAATGCACACCTTTTTGTACTAGACTAAGTGACTTTAAATCCTTGTGAAGGTTATTCTTATTCCTAGTCTTGATTCCATGAATTGAGCTGTTGGTTTGAAAAAGTGATATTTTTTTAATGACAAATTTCATTAAGGAATAAATATATTGAGAAGCAGTAGTTAGTATCCCTAGTTCCCTAAACAGGCTTCTGCAGGATGTTCTTGAGTTCACTCCACATATAATTCTTACTGCACGTTTTTGTGCCTGGAAAACTTTAGCTTGGCTTGATGAATTACCCCAAAAAATAATCCCATATGACATTATGGAATGAAAGTAAGCATAGTATGCCAGCTTTTTCATTTTTATATCCCCGATGTCTGACAAAATTCGCATTGCAAACAGAGATTTGTTAAGACGCTTCAGCAGTTCTGTGGTGTGCTCCTCCCAGTTGAATTTATTATCAAGCTGTAATCCCAAAAATTTAACACTATCCACTTCTTCTATCTTCTTGTCATCGTATGTTAGACATATACTCTTGGGACACGCCTTACAAGTTCTGAACTGCATGTAGTGTGTTTTTTCAAAGTTTAGTGACAAAGAATTAATGTCCACAAATATTTTATTGGCTGATCTTTCTAAGACTACACTTGATTTGCTATTTATTGCAATGTTTGTATCATCGGCAAACAAAACAAACTTGGCATCTGGTAATGTTACTGATGAAAAGTCATTGATATACACAAGAAAAAGTAAGGGCCCCAAAATGGAACCTTGTGGGACCCCACATGTAATTAGTTCCCAGTTGGATGATGCCTGATAGCTTGATACATGTCTCTTTTCTAATAACACCCTTTGTTTCCTGCCAGAGATATAAGATTTGAACCATTTTGCAGCGTTTCCTGTTACACTATAATATTCTAGTTTACTTAAAAGGATATTGTGATTTACACAGTCAAAAGCCTTTGACAGATCACAAAATATACCAGTTGCCTGCAATTTTTTGTCTAATGAATTAAGCACATTTTCACTGTAAGTGTAGATAGCCTTCTCAATATCAGAACCTTTTTGAAATCCAAACTGTGACTTTGACAGTATGTTATTTGAGATAAGATGGTTATAAAGACAACTGTACATTACTTTTTCGAAAATTTTTGAGAATGCTGGCAACAGTGAAATTGGACGGAAATTTGATGCTATTTCTTTATCTCCCTTCTTAAACAGTGGCTTAACTTCAGCATATTTCAGCCATTCAGGAAATATTCCACTGATGAACGACTGGTTACACAGATAGCTTAATATGTTACCTCGCTCAGAATCACATTCTTTAATTAACTTTGTTGATATTTCATCATACCCACAAGATGTTTTTAATTTTAAAGATTTTATGATGGACATTATTTCTGTTGGGGTAGTGAGGGTCAAATTCATATTATGGAAGTTACTTGAAATGTCTGGTCTAAGGTAATCCATAGCAGCATCTACCGAACCTGACAACCCCATCTTTTCAGTAACAGTTATAAAATGTTTGTTAAAAAGTTCTGCAACACTATACACATCTGTCACCAATGTATCATTTACTCTTAATGTCTGGTTCTACCGGTCTCCTCCTTCACTATATCCCATATTGTCTTTATTTTGTTATCTGATATGACTATCTTTTCCTTGTAATATATTTGCTTTGACATCCGTATTACAGTCTTTAATATTTTGCAGTATTTCTTATAATGTGCTATAGCATCAACATTGGAAATGTTTTGGATTGACAGATACAGTTTTCTTTTTGTTTTACAAGATACCCCTATTCCTCGAGTATTCCATGGCTTCTTTGTAGACTTTGCTCTAACCTTGGTAAGTTTTGGGGGAAAGCAATGTTCGAATAAGGTAAGCACTTTATTAGCAAAAATGTTATATTTTTCATTCATGCCATGAGCACTGTAAACATCAGTCCAGTGAATGTCTCTGAGGAGTGTCCTAAAATAATCAATTTTTGGCTTACTGATTACCCTCTTGAGCTCAGATTTAACAGATTTTATATCGTGTTCAGTATTAACATTTAACAGAAGGAACTGCATGTCATGGTCTGAGAGGCCATTGACTATTGGTTTTGTAATATAATTTTGTTCATTGGACTTTTCTATAAAGATATTATCAATGGCTGTTTGTGAGCAAGTGGCTATCCTAGTGGGGAACTTTACTGTGGGAATTAAGTTGAATGATAGTGTTACTAACTCAAATAAGTTCTTATTGGGAGAGTCTTTAAGGAAATCTACATTGAAATCACCAGCTACCACTATTTCTTTGTTTTTGGTTGTTAAATGGGCCAGTACAGCTTCAAGGTGGTTTACAAACAGATTAAAGTTACCTGCAGATGCTCGATATACACTTAATATTATGAAGGATTTTTTGTGAAAATCTAATTCTGTTGCACATGCTTCCATATGCTGTTCTAGGCAAAATTTATGAATGTCTATGTTCTTAAATTTATGACAGTTCCTGATGAATGTGGCAACTCCTCCTTTCTTTATTTCTGATCTACAAAAGTGAGATGCTAACCTAAACCCTGTAACACTTAAAAGTTCTATACCAGTGGTCACATGATGTTCAGAGAGGCAGATTATGTCAGCTGGGTTTGAAGACTCTAATTCATCTATGCAGATAGTTAATTCATTAATTTTATGAATGATGATGATAAATTAGATGAAATTGTTGGATTAAATTTTATTTATAGTGGTAAAAAACAAAATAACTGTCAACCTATTTATGTTACTGAATTTGAACAAATTTTTAAAACTTTTTGTATATTTTTTAAAATTAAATTAAAAATTTCCTTTACTACAATTTCTAAGTTTTTTTTAAATGGCTAAACTTAGTTGTTAATTTTATTTTTGTTGTATTTATGTCGAATTTGGTTGGGAAATACTGTGAAATTAGAGTCTTGGTTTATGACCTAGAATTTCTTAATCAAAATGCTCTTGGTCCAGAATTGGCATAAATGTACTACTCCCAACCCCTTCCACGTGATTGCTACAGGGTGTAGCATGATTCAGCACACCAAATCACTCATTCCAAGTAGTCAACTGTCCAGTGTTGTCGTTCCCTACACCACTTCAAGCATCATCAAGCATTGACTACAGAAACGTGTGGCTCATGAGAGCTGCTCGACCATTGTACCCCATTCTTTTTCACTCCCTACACACAGTTGTTGTGCTAGCTGTACTATTGGTAGCACTTTGGAGCTCACAAGTAATTCCTTCTGCTGATTTCATGTGATTTTTTACAGCCACACTCTGCAGTGCTCGACATCCTCTGTCTGTCAGTACATGGGTTGTGCATGGCATAAGTTTCGCTGTGATTGTTCCTTCACATTTTAACTTCACGATCACATCGCCAGCAATCAACTTGGGCAGCTATACGAGGGTTGAAATGTCCCTTTGGATTTGTTACTCAGATGACTCAGGTGACATCAAATGACTAGTCCACGTTTCAAGCCACTGAGCTGTCCTGACTGACCCATTCTACTGTTACTGCTTCTTTGCTAACAGAAGCAAAATACTACCCACCTCCTTTTATATTGGTGGGTCTGCCTTTCATTGCATCTAATGATCAATTCTGCATTACAAAAGGGTGTCTAGATACTGAGAAAACCTAGCAACATATTGGGCTGTAGGGGTAAAGGTAGGCAGATTATCAGAGGGAGTAAAGTAAAATCATGACATGAATTTCATAGTTGAATAATAACAAATGAGAGCAAACCCTTCTGTTACCATGCCAAATTAAATTATTCTGCAATTGAAATGTTGTCAAACTATGCACTGGCAATCAGCATGACAGTTGAACATAGGGAAGGAAAAATTCATGATAACAGTGCATTTGATTGTGGACGATACTCCATCCCCATAATCATGCAGGCACTGGGTGTTTCCTGTAATGCTGTGTTAATGATCCACAGTGATTACCCCAATTCAATGTAAACTGCTGTCACCAGAGTCAAATAAATTGGACCACAAGTTCTTGATGATTGGTTGCTGTTGACTAATGTGGATTGTAACATGAATTTCAGTGCAGAAAATAACTTTCCAAGTCAGTAATAAGCAACAACAATAACAACAGCAACAGCAACTGATGAACGTCACTGACATTCAGAACCACTACCACCCCATGGGGTACGAAGCCACAGTTTGACATGTGTTCATTTGCTCACAGCACAAAGGTACACACACAAGGCACAGAGATTAGTTTGAGTGCAGCAACAGTGCCATTGGACACTCAGAGAATGGAAGACCTTTTGAGGTGCAGTACATATTGGTAAACTCCAAAGTCTACATAGAATTACATTGACGACCACATAGGGCAATCCATCCTACTTGTTGAAAGAGCACCATTATGGGAGTTGGTGGAGGTACTCTTTGGTGAGGGATGGTTTCATAAGATAAATGTGGCACCTGACACATCTTCCTTTGCCTCTCATCAGTGTGTGACACAGGAAACTATTCTTAGATCATGTGCTCCTGCTTTTTTGCGTAGAGCAAACTAAAGGCAGTGCACCATCCCATCACCCCTAAAATGTGTTGGGATGGTTTGGGGAAGACTCTATGACGATTAGGGAACTTATGTGGACCCCAGGTCATCTGACTTCAAATTTATTGAGCACATCTTGAACAATAAGCATTATTGCACGCCTTGGACACAGCTTTGAGCAATCTCCATGAGCTATAGACAGTGGTTGGTTGGTCATGGATCAGGATGGCTCTCCAATGCTTTGGGTGTCTAATGGGTTTTGTGACTGTCACAGCCTTTGTGTCCCAATGGGGTTTATGCTCAAGATCAAGGGGATCCACTTAGACTTTAAGTGCAACCATATGTGCCTAATCCAATGAAGTGTACCAAATGCCAGTGATATGGACATACCAATATGTCTTGCAAAGTGCACATGAGTTGCAGATAGGCACAATGAGAAGACTGCGACACATTTAGCTTTTGGCCAAAGCCCTCTTCAGTGCACACACACACACACACACACACACACACACACACACACACACATATATTCATTTGCAGCTTGGACTGGAATGCAGCTGTGCAGGGAAGGGGTAAAGACAGCAGGGTATGTTTGTGGGGGGGAGGGGAAGGGGGGGAAGGGGCAGGGGGGGGGGAGTGCTGTCTGGTGGAGTGTGGAGAGACTAGATGGAGGCATAACAAGACTGTCACCAGGCACAGCATTGGGAGGCTGTGGAGCTAGGAGTCGGGTAGGGAGGGGTGGGAGGAATACATTTTCAAATTCTGTGAGTCCCTGGCCCTCACAAATCTGGCAGTGTGAAACACATCTCCATGGCACAGGCATCCCAGAACCACCTCTGCTCCCTTTGCAAGATACTGCTACTGTGCAATCCCTACTGCATACATCACATCTCTGAAACAGAATCCCTTGTTCTCCAGCAGCTGGAGGAGCATTCCAAATACAACCTCCATAAGTTATCCGATCTGCTGATATCCTATTGCCATCTCATGGCACCACTATCAAACTCCTATCCTAGTGTTCCTCCTCGTCAACCCCTCAAATCATCCAGACCCTGCCTACCTGACCATTTCAATTTGCCACATCCCTCAAAACTCGCCATAAACAACCTAAAACGAATCATAACCTGATCATCCTCATCCTACCTGCAGACAAAGGTTCCACCACTGTTGTTACGAGTCACAGTGACTACATGGTGAAAGGTCTCTGCCAATTATTTGACTCCTTCACTTATAAACTCTGCCAGAGTGATCCATCCCAGAACTCCAACATAACTTCCAGTCCCTGCTTAAAGCCTTAGGCCCTTTCCACAACCTCTCCCCTGAATCCATTTCCGTCTTCACCCCAAAGACACACTGCACACCTACCTACGTGCTCCCCAAAATCCAGAAACCCAACAATCCTGGATGCCCCATTGTAGCTGGTTATTGAGTCCTCACTGAAAGAATTTCGCCCTCAATGACCAACATCTCTCACCAGTTGCCCATGTCAAAGATACAAATCACTCCCTTCACCATGTCTCCACCACCCCCACTGCTTTACCTCATGGACCCCTACTCATCATTGTTGATGCCAGTTCCCTATACACCAACATCCCGCATGCCCATGGTCTTGCCTCTGTTGAGCACCACCTTTCCCAACACTGTTTAGACTCCAAACCCACTACCTCATTCACCTTACTAACTTTATCCCAACTCACAACTACTTCTCTTTTGGAGGGAAGGTATACAGACAAACCCATGGCACAGCCAAGGGCACCCACATGGCACCTTCTTATGCCAACCTGTTCAGGGGCCATATAGGGCAGACCTTCCTAGACTACAAAACCCATGGTCTGGTTCAGGTTTGTTGATGATATATCTTCATGATCTGGACTCAGGGCTAAGACACCCTATCCTCATTCCTTCACAACCTCAACACGTTCTCTCCCATCCACTTCACCTCATCCTTCTCAACCCAGCATGCCACCTCTCTGGATGTTGACCCCCTCCTCCTCTCTGATGGCTCCATGCACACCTCTGTCCACATTGAACCTACCAACTACCAACATTACCTGCATTTCGATAGCTGCCATCCCTTTCACACCAAAAGCTCACTGCCATAGAATCTGACCACCTGGGGATGGAGTATCTGCAATGAAAAGACCTCCCTTGTCCAGTATGCTGAAGGTCTCACCAAGGCCTTCACAGACAGGCACTATACCACAGACGTAGTCCACAAACAGACCTTCCATGGTATTTCTCCACACAGCTCACAATTCTCCCACCACCCCAAGAACCAGCTACAAAGGAACGCCCCCTTCATCACCCAATACCACCCCGGACTGGAACAACTGGACCCCATCTTTCATCAGGGCTTTGTTTACCAACACTATGCTTTTAAATGAGGGACATCCTACCAAAGATCCTTCCAACCCCCCCCCCCCCCCCCCAAAGTGGTTTTCTGTCACCTACCCAACCTTCACAATATTCTGCTTGATCCCTAAGACACACCCCATGACAACCCCTTGTCACAGAGATCACATCCCTGTGGAAGACCCAGGTGCAACACCTGTGCAATCTACCCATCGAGCAGTTCTTAAATGGTTCTGTCATAGGCTTATCCTACCCGATCAGAGGTCGGGTCACCTGTGAAAGTAGCCAATTCATATACCAGTTCTGCTACAATCATTGCACAACTTTTTATATTTGTATGACAACCACAAAGTAGACCATCCTGTGGCTTAACATGCAACTTAACATAACATGTTTGATTTCAATGGCTGCTTCACAAGCCTGGCCATCTGGATCCTCCCCTCCACCACCAGCTTTTCTGAATCACACAGATGGGAGTTACCCTTACAACATGTTCTCCCCTCCTGAAAATATCCCGGCGTCAACCATTAGTAACCTGCTGTCACCACACTCTCCTCAGTTCCTGCCCCCTCTGTCATATCACCTCCTTCCTATTTACATCCCCTCATCCTCACTGTGTGCCACCTTCTGCCAGTGCAGCCACCCATTTTTCCTCTTCCCTGCTCCTCTCCTTTTCCACTGCTCAATCAACCCCCCTCCCTTCTCAAATCCCTGCCCCACAGCCTCCTGATGCTGTACGAACTGGTAATCTGTCATGCCTCCATCTAGTCTGTGTATGCTATGCCAGACAGCACTCTTCTCTCCTCCCACCAAAAGCCTTCTATCCTTTCTCTGGCCCTGTCATTTTACTGGACTGCTGCTTTTCTTCTGCATAACAATTGTATCTGTATTTATATTTGTGTTCCTGCCTGAGCTGCCGGAGATGGCAGTCATGTTTGCATGAGATGTGCTTGCTTGTGTGTGTGTGTGTGTGTGTGTGTGTGTGTGTGTGTGCGCGCGCACACACAGCATGCAACATGGAGGCACGTTTTAAAGACTGACATTCATCTCTTATGTGATTACATCCTCCATGAACCAACACATTCCACCATGTTGCTGAAGCATCCATCTGTCAATTTAGAAGATTTACAGAGGAGAGGCTGCATGATGATGAGTCCTGCTCTAAAAGACATACCCACTGGATGGCATTGTATAGTTTCTTATGATACTAGAGAGGTGTGAAGTCTTTTGAGTGATAGAGGTGAAATGTTGAGAAACTATTAAGGAGAGGAAGAAGATATCATAGCACAATTTTCTGAACACCATAACCTCTTCCACTAAGTGTACAATTGTACAAGATATGATTCATGATTAAGAGGATTTCATGAAGATGCTGGAGGTGTCCAGTTGCTGCTATAGTATGAAACTGAGGACTTCATCCCAACCTGAGAGATCCTGTGTAGACAGTGGTGGACCATATCATAATTTCCATATTGTCAATATGTCCAATAAGACAGAAATTGCTGAGACATGCCTTAGCTAGCTGTGTAGAAAAGACCTTGGAGAAGATGTTGAAAAAATGGAACTGTCTCTCTGGTTTTATTGTTCCTCTCCCCACATAGTTTCATGCATTGAGTAGGCCACTGTGAAGAATATAGTGGTGCAACTGAGTTGTTGTGTTTTAAATGTAACCACCTTCACTATCATAATTAACAGTTTGATTTCCACAATAAGGAGGCCAGGAACTGCTCCTCATTTGTTGATTTTTTTTTGTTTTTCTTCTAGTATGACACCACTATGCCAGTTGTACCTATTAGCTGGATGGAGAAATTGGGTGAAAGGAAAATTTTGATGTTGTTTTTTGTTTTCACCTGATTACCCATATTCTGTTTTTAGGCTGTGTGAACTGACACCGTTTTAAATTTCAAAGATCTTTTGACATTTTAGGCTGTGTGAACTGACACCGTTTTAATTTTCAAAGATCTTTTGACATTTTGATCATGGGTCCAGCAGCCTGGCATATCCAAGTGACATGAGAACTAGGTCTTTTACAGCATAGGAGATTTTAAAATTAACTAGCTGTAGTAGCTAGGTTGTCTGCAGCCCTCTTACAGAGCCTTTGTGTGATGATGACTTGAGTCTGGAAGCATGGTTTATGGGTCTGAGAGGCTGAATTATATAAAAATTGTTAGATACAGTTCACAATGAGGGAATTCACTGGCACAGAGGGCTTTAAAAGCAGATGTATTTCCAGCTTGCTGCTGAATCTGGTGAGTACCAGTTGTCAGGGGGAAAATTCGCATGGTGAAATTTTTTATACTACTACATTTTATCCATGACATACCCCACAGTCCAAGAAGTTTCGAAACTGATTAAATAAAAAGTAGAGGAAAGTTAAGATGGTGGTTTTAATGTGTCAGTAGTTCTATATAGTCACCCCAAACTTAATTACTGTGCAAAAACATTGATACAGCCATGTTGAAGTGGGATGTTGTTCCACTGGCACATCAAATTGGCTTGAATGTCACTTTTGTTGTGAAAGTTTTGACTCTTCATGTGAATATCTGCACTTTGTTTTTGCGTGGTAGGTTTTTATTGATAACACCAAGTCTCATCATCCATGTTCATACTGTACAGAAATGAATTCTCTGTTTGTTGCATGTCAATCAAGTTATGGCAGGTGCTCAAGTGTTGTTTTAGGGGGTCAAAGCTTGCGGGACAAACTTAACAAACACTTTTCTCTTCTTCAAAACTGTCTAGTACACTTAATTTAGAGACATTGCTCCTATGTGATTTGTGAGAACAACGTTGATACACTACAGCCACATGTCCACTACTTAACACTGCCTGCTCACAAATGACTGACTGAATGCACATCTGTTGTTTACAGTCATTAGTTCAAGCTTCCAGCATAGTTACTGCAGTTACATTGCTTGTACACCAGGAATAAAATCACTCTCAGAAGTTTTTGGACAGGTAATGTATATAGCTGCAAACCATACCCGTCATTGGAAGATCATTTTGGTAATTATCAGTGAGAAACAAGGTCTTTTTAGATCTACACAAAGGAGTATTATTTAGAAATGGGTGTAGTGTATTCCAAAGTTGTATGACAATATTGCTGCAGACCAGCACCTGGTCTTGTTAAGAGGTCCAGGTTCATTTAAGAATTTTCAGGGTTGAAGAAAGAAGGCGTTATACATGTTTCTTTCAAGTCATTTTCACAGTGTTTTAGGTTAATTAACCCCCACAATGAAGCCTATAGAATGCTGATTTGCCACCATATCATCCTTTATCAATGGGCCATTAGATGCAATATGAAGAGGCATGTGGTCAGTACATCACTCAAAAAGCCATTGTCAGCTTCTCAACTTTTGTAACCACTACTTCTCATTCAAATTTTTGTCCAGTTGGCTTCCAAATGCTAAGTGCATACCATTAAAATCATCCCAACAATGGAAAGTCCCTGGCATTAATGACAATTGAAACCTGGGTCCTCCATAGGGCAGTCGGACATGCTGATCACTTGAAGGTGGGCAGCTTTCAGTGTGCAAGAGAACTGGTTTGACTAATCTGCAAGACCACTTCAAATGCTTTTTTCCTCAGTATTGACGATCTTGAAAGACAGCACTTCACAACACATGGAATGCATTTAAATAAATGGGGCAAATCGCTGCTCAGTCAAAAGATCAAAATGTTAGTGGATAGTGTTTCTCCTAAATGTAAGAAAAGTGATCCTATTCCACTACCACTGGTAAAGGACACCTGCAAAGTATCTTCCCTACCATGTACTCCAGTTGCAGCAATAACACAACATCAGGTATCACTGATTACAAAAGAATGTGTTGAGAGAGAAGAAGCTGTAACTACAGTTACAACAGGTAGATCACCCCATTCAGGAACTAAGATAATAGAAACAGCAAAGGTGGCAGCATATTCAGCAACAAGTGTACCAACAGGCAATCCAGCTGTCCATTCTTCAGCAACATTTGAACTACCTACAGTGGGAACCCAGCCACTTAGATCATGTCATGAACAAGAAGAAGAGAAGAGACCTCCAAGAGTAGAAGCAGTATCAAGTGTAGTGTGCAAACGGAAAACTGTACTTCTGTTACATCTAAATGATTTTTTTAGTAGAAGGCAGCAAGGGGAAGAAGCCCATAAGATAAATAGTGCCAGAGATTTAATAGCCTCTCAGCAAAATAGTGCATCTGTAAAGAAAGACAAGTTTGCTTTTATAATCTGTTATCTTAACATTGAAGGAGTAAGGGATAAAGAATTTATTGTAAATGACTTTGGATTAGAAAATAAGTTTGATATCTTTTGTTTAAGTGAACACTGGGCTAGTGAGAGTGAACTTACATTTATTAAATTTGATAATTATAATCTAGCCAGTAGCTACTGCAGAAAATTGCATTTAAGAGGTGGTGTGGCAATCTATGCTAACAAGTCACTTAGCGGCACAGTCAATAGATTAGATCTAGATTTTCTGTGTGACGAACAAAACTTTGAAGCTGCTGGTATAGTAATAGACAGTTTTAAGTTAGTTGTAATTTCCCTGTACAGGTCACCTAAGGGTATAACCAATGTATTTTTAGAAAAACTGGACCTGCTGTTACATGTACTTAGAGATACTAGATGGATACATTATGATACTGTGATAGGTGGAGATCTGAATGCTGAATTTGATGTTACAACACAAAAACGTACTGTCACTGAATTCCAAAACCTACTAAGACAGTGCAACTTACATTCAGTCAATAACAAGCCTACAAGAGAACATGCATGTCTTGACAATATTTTTGTAAATTTTAAAACAACAGAAGAATCATGTTTTGTGACAGTATTTCCATATTCTGATCATGATTCAGTATCTTTAAATTATACAAGTAGGTTCCCTCTTGATACGAGTAACATAACTAAGCCTGTCCCAGAAGTTGTGGTCACTAGACCAGTCACAGATGAGAAATTTGATAGGTTTCGTACGTCCCTTTCTAACAGAGATTGGTTTGGCCTGTGTTATAATGACACACATTATACTCTAAGCAATTATCTGCCAGCAAAGGTACTATTTGATAGATTTCTTAAAGCATTTTTGGGACACTATAATGACTGCATTCCAATAAAGAAATGCAAAGTAACTGACAGAGTCCTGAAAGCAAAAGTTCCAAATAGACAAAATACATGGTATACAAAACAGCTGTCTACTACGAAAAATCAAGTTATGTTGATGTACAATATCTATAGAAATCTGAAAACCAACCATGCTAAATTAACCTATGTTAGATCTAGGAATGAGTACAAAAAAGCAATTGTGGAAGCCAAACAAGCACACAATCTCAGAAGTATTGAGAAATCCACCAATAAGTTCAAAGCAGCATGGACACTAATAAATAGTTTCGCCAAAGATAAAAGAAGTGACAAAATTAGTATCTCTCCCCAGGAATTTAATGACTTTTTTTATTAAATCAGTTGAGGAAGTAGGAAGTGCTATAATTAAACCTGAAATCAGCTCATCACAGTTACTGTCAAAAAATGTTGCTAGGTCATCAACAAACACAAGTACTTTCAATTTTACTGAGGTCTCACCTGGTTTTGTGTTAAGAATAGTGAAGCAGTTAAAATCATCAGACAGTGCAGACATATATGACCTATCTTGTAACATGCTGAAGAAAGTAATAGACTGTATAGTGTACCTCCTAACATATTGTGTAAACAAGTGTATACTAGAGGGTTTTTTCCCTGATGAGCTAGGGTAGTTCCAGTACATAAAAAAGGAGATAAAAATTCTGTCTCAAGTTACAGGACAATATCCTTAGTCCCAGTTTTTTCAAATGTTCTAGAATGCATAATTTACCAACAATTATCTGTTTACTTTGATAACATAGGATTAATAAGTGGGTCACAGTACGGCTTTAGGTAAAACCTGTCAACCATTGGTGCGATAGACAATGTTGTTAAATACATCCATCAAGTATTTGTAGATAAATGCTTTGCTCAAGTGACTTTTTGTGACCTAAGCAAAGCCTTTGACTGTGTAGAACATACACTACTACTCGAAAAAATGGACTTCTATGGTGTTAAAGGTAACAGCCTTAAGCTATTAAGATCATATTTACAAAACTGTAAGCAAGCCATCTGTGTTGGGAAAGAAATGTCCAGTATAGAACAAGTTAAGGTAAATGTTCCGCAGGGATCTGTGCTGGGCCCTTTCCTTTTCCTAATAATGATAAATGACCTGCCATCATTTATTGAATCCAGAACAGTACTCTATGCTGATGATACAACGTTTCTGAACAGCAGTAATGATCTTAATAGCCTTAAAACATGTGTTACAAAGACAATTGAGCAAGCTTCACTCTGGTTTAAAGCAAATGGGTTTTTGCTTAATGAAAGCAAAACCCAGCAGATATTATTTAGTTTAAAAGACAAGTTTCCATTAGATGATCCTAGTTGTGTTAAATTTTTGGGGGTATATTTGGATGATAAACTTTCTTGGAATCCAAATATTAAGTATATTAGTGGTAAATTGTCTAGGGTAATCTATTTGTTAAGGCGATTAATGCACTGTGTACCTAAAAATTATGTTAGAGTATCTTACTACTCATTTTTCCAAAGCATCATATCCTATGGTATTATTTTATGGGGAGACTCCACTTGTGTGCATGATATACTATTGCAGCAAAAGAAAGCTATTAGGATAATTACAGGCTCACCATACAAGGCTCATTGTAAACCTTTGTTTACTCAACAAAAAATCATGACAGTAATAAACCTATATATTTATTATATTTTAATCTACACAAAAAAGAACTTACCTAAAGTAAAATGCAGGGCAAATATACATTGTTACAACACTAGGACAAACAGCTGTATCTATACGTCCTACCACAGACTGTCAAAATCAGTTAACAGTTATGAACTTATGGGCCACAAATTATTTAACAAACTTCCACAAGCTATACAAAATTTACCAGAGCAACAATACAAACAAACACTTTATGACTGGTTAGTTGTAAACGCATTCTGCAATATAAAGGATTTCATGACCTGTGATATTAAACTGTAACATTGATAACAATTCTGTTCTTTTATAGCATGTACTGTATTGTATTATGTGTATGACTTTGTCTATTGCTGTAATGGCGTAAAGACAATAAAATTATTATTATTATTATTATTATTATTATTATTACCATTTTTCCCCAGACATATATTTTAGTTCTCCCTTCCAAATGAATCTACTATATATAGTATGTTCAAAAATTCAATGCCCAAACTGACAGATATGAAGGTATAGACAACAACAAATATATTTCATGTAACTAGTTGTCAGGACTGCAACTGAGTGAGTGTGGAGTGTCCAGGAGGTCATTGGATGCAACTGAGGATGAATGTTAAATGTGTTTAAGTGCTTTATTATAGTGTTCAGCATTACAATAAATGTTCAAAATTAGTACCATTAATTTCAGTGCAGAGCCTGTATCAATGTAACAGGGAGTGCCGTGTTCATTGGCAAATGTCTAGTGTGTTCTGTATGTGTGTGCATCTATAAAAATATTATCAATCGGGAGCATACTATCTTACTGCACACAAGTTGGAAAATTAAGCACTGGAATTAGACTGAAACACCTAAATAATGATTCCAGTTCACTTTTTCCTGTTTGTAACTTTTAAGAAACCTACACTGAAATCTCCACAAACTACTAACCGTTTCTTCTCATCTGACAGGTACCTCAATAATGCATCTAGATTTCTCATAAATAGCTGAAAGTTTCCTATAGGGGATCTGCAGACTTAAAATTACAAAAGAAGTAGTCTGCAGTAACAACTCACAAGCACTGATCTGATGTATGCAAAAACTGCTTATATCAATATTTTTGACTGTGTGCCATCAATGTGTAGGTATTGCCCAACCAATTGTGGACCCCAGTAAATGTGCAGGTATTGACCAACCAATTTGGACTCCAGTAAATGTGCAATAACACAGACATCTTCATGCATGTAAATGTTTGTGATACATTTGCTGAGCTCTTCGATTATAGTCCTCAGCTGCACTGTAAACAAAGTGTATGTCTCAATTCTTTTCATGTGTAGCACTCCATATCACGTACTGCAAGTATCAAATAGGCACTACAGTGTTACATGCTGTTTACTGACTCAGTGGCAACATCAAGTCACCACTACACTATGTACATCAAATAAACTTTGGTCTAACAATGTTTCAAGAAGGTAGTTTCTGTGTTTTCTTCCCCTTCAACATAGGTGTACTTACAATGCTTAGTATGGGTTTCCAATAACTGGTTGCTTAATGAAATATGTTTGTTGTCAACTCTGTCATAATATCTGTTAGCCTGGGCATTTAATTTTTGAACACACTACACAGGGTTGTCAGAACAGTCTGAAAACCTTCTAAGGGTGTTGCTGGGTAGCTTGTGCTGAGAAATAATTGTTAAGAAAAAATCTGATGTTGCACCATTTTTGAGTTAATTACCATTGAAGTTAGCCAGTCAGGCCGATGCATGAGCGAATTCAAGTAGCTGCCAGAAAAGGTGTCTCCAAACATGTACTTTGTTTGGTTTCCTAAAACCGAACGAGAGTGATACAAAAATTTGGTGAGGAACAGTACTAAGAACTGAACTCAAGGCTAAGGCTGAGCAGTCTTGCATGCTGTCATCTATGCTACGAGAACAACTGACACTAACTGTATCTGGCAGGGCATTCCAGTTTATATGTGTAATGGCCTGATTGCCTAAGTTAAATGATAATTAACTTGGAAATGGTGCAACGTATTGAATTTTTTCGTAACAGTTATTTCTCAGCACAACCTGCCCTGCAGCACTCTTGCAAGCTTTTCAGACTATTCTGATAACCCCATATAGTGTAGAACTATTTGTAACCCTGAAAGCACTGGAGCAGATGAGAAGTCACCTGAGTACGAATTTTCATGTCTACTCTGACTGCCTTAGTATCTCACAAGTGCTTAAACAGATGTACTGACAAAAAACATAACTCATTAAACACACACATGCCCATACACACCTTTTCACAATCCAGTGAGACACCTTCATGTACATTCTTGGGATTTTGCTCTGTGATTGAGTACATTATTTCCTGTTCAGAGCACTTTTGTGAGGTGATATTCCATGTATTCATTGAACTTCCAGTTTGTTTGAGATGGATAAACACCTTGGACACATTCTACATAAAATTTTGTCAAAACATTTCTGATTTTCAAAATGAAAATTCTTAAATTTTTAAAAGTGTTTGTATGAAATGCTATGGGAGAAACATGAATTAAAGAGAGGTTGAAAAATGGTTGGAAATCATTGGAGAGTGATAAGCATTCTGAGAGGCTACACACTGCTCAGCATATGAGTATTATTGAGTTGGTGAAAATTCTGATAATACACCACAAGAAAAAAAAAAATTAGTACACTCTTTTAGAGGTTTTCAGTTAACTCAGGATTTATTGTTCCAACAGTGCATATGGAGCTCATGAAATGATTACATTTGCAGATAAATAGCACAAGCAGTTCTGAGGTGCCAGGTATCTACCCGTGCTGAAAAAACCCAAATTAGTATGTGGTGTAGCCTCCATGGGTGGCAATACAGGTGCCGATTCTGGCATCCAGTTGATTGTACAGATGGTGAATACTGTCCTGCAATATGTTATTCCATGACTGCTTGAACTGTTCATGTAGTTCTGTAAGAATTATTTGTTGACAAGTCACACAAGGCACTTCTCATCAAGATCGTGCTGGCCAAGGAAGTTGCTTCACACCTTGCAGAGCACGTCGAGTTTCACGGACAGTGTGTGAGTGAGCATGATCCTACTGGAATGACACATCATGTTCCTGTTGCAAGAATAGCAAAAGAATGACTCTAACAACATTCTGCATGTACCAAGAGCTGGTTAGTTCCCCATCCAGAAACACCAAAGGTGAACGAGAGTTGTAGCTTATTGCACCCCTGACCATAAGGTCTGGGATGGCCAGTGTGTCTTGGACAAATGCACTCTATGAGACAGTGCACACCAAGTCTTCCTTGTACGCACAGATGACCATCACTTGCATGCAGAAAGAATTTGCTTTCAGTGCTGAAGACTAAGGCATGTCATTTCATCTTCCAAGTTATCTTCTGACAACACCAAATGATCTGTGCACATCGATGCTGTGGTGTGAGTGGAAAACAGGCTAGAGATTTGTGTGCCTGTAGTCCCACTACCAATATCTGGAATGCAACAGTTGTGCTGACACATCCGGGCTCACAAGCCCCTTTATCTGTGCTGTGATAGCTGCACGACCTGCCACTGCTGCCCTTACAATACAATGATCCTGGTGGGCATCTGTGCTGCGTGGATGTCAAGAACCTTGTCTACGGGTGTGAAAATGTTCACGTGACCACTGAGACCAGTGTTGTTGCACAACTGGCACAGCACATCCAACTTGTGTGGCATTTCTCCAAAAGAACCATCCTGCCACTGGGAAAGCCACAATTTGACCCCTTTCAAACTAGGTCAGTTGGCTGTAGGAAGCACGATTGCATCTCTGTGGCATGGTTGCCTGCTTGCTTCACACATTTGCACTACACTAACCCTTCTGGTTGTGAGAATTCCTTAGAGTAAACACAGATAGTGCCCTGGTAGCTTTATCACTATGCTGTCTGTTGGCAAATTATGTTCAAACCATTATCTGTACATCTACTATCCCCCAGGTGGCATATTACATCTCCCAGATTAAAATGAATGTCATCTTTCCAGGGGTAATAATTGATTTTCTGGCAATGTAGATCATTTCTCTATATGAGAAATTCCTGAAGAAGTTGGGCTCAGCATTGATTCCCTGGATGCAAGTTTACTTGATGTCTGCAAAATTTTTGTTCAAGTTGCTTTTGGTGGAACAAACAACTCACCCGAGACATTTCAGGAAAAATGCTGGACTCTGCCCACACCAACCACAAATTTTTAAAAATGTAATAACTGGAGATGAATCATGTATATTGGTACAGCCTGGAAAAGTGACAAAGGGAGTATTTTCTAGCTTAGTTGTTGATTTCATTTTGTGCACAATATTTCAATGAATAACCCCAAATGTGCATATAAGGGAGTAATGGATGCTCATTACAAATTGAGGTGCAGCACCACTTCTGTCTCTCAGTTTTGTTGGAATCCAAGCAGCAGTACACATAAAGACTACTGTTTGGCACCTGAAGAAGAAGAAGAAGAAGAAGAAGAAGAAGATGATGATGATGATGACTAGGTCTGTAATTGAAATATTACGTGCAAAATGGAAACATCAGCCCAGCTAGAAACCCAGAAACATACATCTATGTCTACACTCCACAAATCACATTATGGTGTGTGGCAGAAGGCACTACATGTACCACTGTCACTTTCCACTCTCTTGTTTCATTGACAAATGGTGCATGGGAAGAATTCCTGTTAGTAAGCCTCCAAAAGAAGTCAAATTTTTCTCATTTTACTCTCTGTGGCAGGAGGAAGCAGTATGTTGATTGATTTTTAACAGTAAATCATACCATGATTCACACTATGGCTCTTGTAGCATCTGCCAATGTAGTTGGCTGAAGTTTTCCACTTACTAAACTAACATGCAATGAAATGTGCTGCCATCCTCTGGATCCTTTATCAGTCGTACCTGGTAAGCATCACAGAATGAGGAGCAACACTCTGGTATTGGTTGAGCGAGGATTCTGTAGGCTACATCTGTCATCCTGAGGGATCTTCCAATGACTCTGTATGGCTTCTGCCTTCCTACAATTAGTGTTACGTTGCTGTTTCACTTTAAATCACTCTGTATGCAGACTCACAAGTATGTAAATGTATGTCACTGTGCCCAGTAAATGTTCAGCCCTTGGATAATCAAGAAATAATGGGCATTTCTGCCTATTTATGCACAATATGTTACTTTTTTTGTGCTGAGGGTTAACAACCAGTCCCTGCACCAAGCACTGATCTTCTGCAGGTCTTCCCTGAATTTCACTACAGTTTCACAGAATTGTGACTTCTGTACACAATAGGCTCACGAAGGAATTTTTCTTGACTTCCGGAAGGTGTTCGATACAGTTCCACACTGTCGCCTGATAAACAAAGTAAGAGCCTACAGAATATCAGACCAGCTGTGTGGCTGGATTGAAGAGTTTTTAGCAGAACACAGCATGTTGTTATAAATGGAGAGACGTCTACAGACGTTAAAGTAACCTCTGGCGTGCCACAGGGGAGTGTTATGGGACAATTGCTTTTCACAATATATATAATGACCTAGTAGATAGTGTCAGAAGTTCCATGCGGCTTTTCGCGGATGATGCTGTAGTGCACAGAGAAGTTGCAGCATTAGAAAATTGTAGCGAAATGCACGAAGATCTGCAGCGGATAGGCTCTTGGTGCAGGGAGTGGCAACTGTCCCTTAACATAGACAAATGTAATGTATTGCGAATAAATAGAAAGAAATATCCTTTATTGTATGATTATATGATAGCGGAACAAACACTGGTAGCAGTTACTTCTGTAAAATATCTGGGAGTATGCGTGCGGAACGATTTGAAGTGGAATGATCATATAAAATTAATTGTTGGTAAGGCGGGTACCAGGTTGAGATTCATTGGGAGAGTGCTTAGAAAATGTAGTCCATCAACAAAGGAGGTGGCTTACAAAACACTCGTTCGACCTATACTTGAGTATTGCTCATCAGTGTGGGATCCGTACCAGATCGGGTTGACGGAGGAGGTAGAGAAGATCCAAAGAAGAGTGGCGCGTTTCGTCACAGGGTTATTTGGTAACTGTGATAGCATTATGGAGATGTTTAATAAACTCAAGTGGCAGACTCTGCAAGGGAGGCGCTCTGCATCGCGGTGTAGCTTGCTCGCCAGGTTTCGAGAGGGTGCGTTTCTAGATGAGGTATCGAATATATTGCTTCCCCCTACTTATACCTCCCGAGGAGATCACAAATATAAAATTAGAGAGATTAGAGCGCGCACAGAGGCTTTCAGACAGTCGTTCTTCCCGCGAACCATACGCGACTGGAACAGGAAAGGGAGGTAATGACAGTGGCACGTAAAGTGCCCTCCGCCACACACCGTTGGGTGGCTTGCGGAGTATAAATGTAGATGTAGATGTAGATTATTCACATGGACATTTACATACGATGTAAACAGTAATGGTACTAAAACTACCTTGGGGTACCTTTAAACCACTTTTCTGTGTGAAGATTATGACATGCTGTGTTCTGTTTGGTAGGAAATGTTTCATCAAATCACAAAAGTGATCTAAAATTCCATACACTCTGTTTTGTTCTTTAGGTAGCAAGTCTGGAACTTTATCTAGTACTTTCCAGAAATTAAGGAACATCACATCAACCTGACTGTTAGTGTCTACAATCAATCATGAGGAGAAAACCTTATCTTTCACTCAAATGTATTGTTCTGCTATGTACGGGAGTGTGTGGGAATCCATAGAGCCAAGGTAGCAGTTGTAGCAGCCATAAAAGCCTGCTGGGAACACAATGCACCATTCCTTTGCACACTGCTTCTTGCTGTTGTAAATGTTATACGTCTGTGGGAGCAGAAATAGCTGAAGGTGTAAGACAAGCAGTAGTTGATGACTTCAGCTGTGAAAGTGTCATGTTTCCCAACTTACACTGGTACGGGCTATATTATTTCAATAAGATGTTCCAAAGGAATTAAAAACAAGTCTCTTTGCCAGTAACTTCAGTACATATTTTATTAATAATTCATCTTCATTTGTTCTGACTGCCAATGATACTGAGATATTACAATATTTGTAAGTAATGTTGATTTAGTCAAATTAAATTATGTAAGTTCACAACTTTTACAGATAAGTATGAAAGTGAAAGAAATCGACAACATCCAAGAAACAACCCTTTCCCAACAGATGGGATTTATACATCACCATTTTTAAAAGTTATCACAACTTTGGTACAAAAGAAGGCTTAATAACTACACAATTTTAAAGCTATTGTTTCAGTAGTATATCAACAATGATAGACCATCTGTACACCTGATGAACAGGATTATTTGTAACTCTGTTTTCATAATAATGTATCTTTTACAGATTTTTTCTTTGACACAGGTTGTGCTAAAACACACACACACACACACACACACAATTATTACATACTATTACATACATATTGGGCAAAAACTTATTCTTACAAAGTAAAAAAAGTGTGTGTGTTATCACACACACACTCACACACACACACAGACATATAAATAGACAATGAGAAAATTAATGACTAGTTTTATCAAACATTTTGAATTATGTTAAAATGCAAAGTATAGTTGAATATTTTAATTGTACAGAAAAGTAATAACTTCCAGTATAAATAGCTTTCTTAATAAAAAAATACAAGAAAAGTCTGGTAAATATTGTCATTGTTATCTTCATCCTCCTGAAATAAAAAACACTAAAAATATCAAATAAACTGACAATTTCTTACTACAAGTAGTGCATGATTTGTACTTTTAAGACTTATTCTAGTTTATAGTGAAGAGCTGTTAAACTGAAAAGTTATGTACACCATTGGTATTTCGTGGAATGAATAAATAAATAGAAAAGCTTCATATTTTTGTTGAACTGTAAATCAGTCACAGCGTAAAATTAATATAAGTTTAAAACTGATTGAAATGGCATAGCAGAAAATACTGTAGACAGTGTTCTCACTGAAGACTATTCTGACCTAAATGTTCTATAATGTCCACACTTTTTTCTTAATATGTATACTTTTTCTGAGTACCAGTAAATAAAACTTTTGTAAAATTAACAAATATAGATACAGCAAGAGCAGGCATTGCCTGCAGGGGGAGCAACTGTTAAAACTAAGTACTTGAAAACAGCCAGAAGTCACACTTTGTATTTTTTTTATAAGTAATAACTTTTTATAAATAATAAAATATACGAAGTGTGACTTGTGGCAGTTTTCAAGAATTTAATATAGATACCACACATAATTGTAAGTCATGCATATGGAATTCATTATAGGTGCCATAACAGTTTTTATTCAAGGTGATACTTCCATTTTTTTTAATTTGGAGAATAATGTTTGTATTGGGAGGGAGAGAGTGTAGTGAGAGAGATAGAGAGATTACCTAAAAATTGTCAATTGGTACGTAAGTTTAGTTTCGGTACAGGGAGGGAGTGTGGCGGGAGAGATTACCTAAAAATTGTCAACTGGTATTAACGGTTAGTTTTGGTACAGATATTATGTCAGAGTTGTGATATTAAGAAATTAAAAATCTAGTCTCAACTAGATCATATGTTCTTATTAAATGAAACTAAACTGTATTTCTACTGTGGCAAGGCAGGACACCTGCTGCTAGATGAATAGTGTAAAGAGAACTTTCTGGAATGCTTGCCACACAGTCAACTATTTTGTTAAGGTAGAGATACAGTCTGTTTCTTTCCACTAGACAATGCTTTGAGAGATATGGAGGGAGATTTTATCCATCTGATACTTCCAACATAATGAAGGGAGGCCATTCTCAATTTTCCAGGAGAAGTGTTGAGTCTGTCTGGAAACAATGTGAACTGGAATAATGTTAAACAAGCTTGTGATGATCTTCACCTATAGACTGGTTTGCCTTGAGCCCTTCTTTCTTTCAGCTAATACTGGATTCTGAAAACTTCTTGCTGTGCTACGTGTGAAAGCAGTGTGACAGTTTCCCTACTGGTAGTTATGCTGATTAAGTGTTTGTATATGGCTGCCATAAACACTCCAAGAAAACACAGATAAATCTGTTATAAAACTTTACTACTAGGCTAAGACAGATGTTTGAAGGCTATAACAACATTGATGGTGTAACTATATCTATGAGCCTAAATAGTTATTTCACCAAACCAAAAATTTAAATACAACTGTTGAGCAATTTAAAGTGGAATAATAAACCAAAAAGTTAATGATACATGCTGGAAAAAAAATTCTGATTTCTAAAGAAAGCATTATATAGAAGAAGTAAGAAAAGGTGTGATCAGTCTTATATATTTTACATCTTTTAAACTGGCAAGCACTTTAGAAGCTTCTGTTTAACAATGAAGAATCATCATGTAATTTTCTCTAGCTGATAAATGAAATTATCAGTTCCTAAAGGTCATCAGTTCTCTCAGAAACAATTAAAAATGAATATATTTAAAAGCTGAAGAAGTATTTTTTTGTTGAAATACTGTGCAGTACTGATTTTGATAGTTTTCTGCTATCTATATTGACACAAATTGGAACAGTTTCTTTAGTAATAACCACTTCTCATGACAGTGAAAAACTCCATGTGGAATCTACATACTTTAATTACAGTTGCATTAAAAACCTCAACTCTTTAATTACATAGGGAATCATTTCTGCTCCATAAAAAATGTATATTGTTACTACAGATGTTCTTCATTCTCAGTGCTCTTCCTTTTGTGCTGCCATGATGTAAAGTATTATTTATTATGCTCACTTTTTTGTCTTTCTGACTAATGTAATAACAAAAAGTAAAAACCAAAATTTACACTGTACACACAATTGGTCATTGTTAGAAACTAGCAAACTTGCTGCGAAACAGCAAAATACATGTAGTTTATGTGTTGATTTATTTATGGTACATACAAGCTATATATCAACTAACAGACAGAAATGAGTATCTTATTCTTGATCTACAAGTTTCACTCTAAGCTAGATATGCTAATTCTTGTGTTATGGAGAAAAGACCCTCAAACTACGTAACAGTGTGGCAAGCACACTAGCCAGACTCTCTGCTCTGTGTAGCAGTAAAGTTTCTGGGACTTCAGTCATTCCTAAAGCAGATGAGACTGTTTCATTGAACATTTCTGTAACATCTCTAATTTTTACAATAAGATTCCTTGTCTGCAAAGGTGAAGTTGTATGCACAGTCACATCTGAAGCAAGATCAGTCAGCCGTCGTAGGTGGTACAGGCAGTTGGCCAGATTTTCTGTTAGATCCTTTCCAGAAGCATCTGTTGCACTTTTAACAAAAAGTTTTGATGCTGTAACCAACTGCCGTGCTTCGTTTGTGAGTAACTCCTTAGCTGCCTGAAACCTTGCTTCATCCATGCAGGCTCCACCTCCTGCAGCTTGTGCTTTTGAGCACTGTTCTATGACTTCATCCAGCCGCTCTAGTAATCCAACTAATGTTGCATTTGATTTACTGAAGAGTAATTCTCTCATCTGTGGCATATTCCCAGCATTTGATATAATATGGCCATTCCTAAGATATGGAGTGGGAAAATAAGACCTAGGGGTTGTTACCAAAGAATTGTCTGAATGTTCACACCGCACCGCCTTAATAATAGGCACAGGACTGTGTTGTGAAGTCTTCTTTGGTGTGTCCTAAAACATAAAATGGACTGAAGTCAATCATTACAATATGTTTCATACATTTGTAATATTCTAACAGTATTACTGCATGCATGTTTTGATTTGGGCAGTCAAATTAATTTTTATCAAAAGGAGAATTAAATTGTTAAACAGGTAAGATTGTAAGGAGACAGAAAGGGTGGACAGAACTTCAGTAGGTGAAATTTCAATACTGCCAATAAACAAATTAAAAACAGGTAAAAAAATTCCTAGCTTTTGGAATTGCAGGGTCCTTTATCAGGGAATTTTTGGGAAGGATATGCAACTGACTCATGGAGCCTTCTCTGGTCTGATTGGTACATTAACATTTAAGGCAAAAACAAACACATTTATGAGAATAGAATTTGAAGAAAAATAATGACATATACAAGAGTTAAACAGACAACCAAAAAATTGTTATGTTGCAAGCAACAGAAGTTAAAAATTTGATATAAAAATGATTTTCATAATTATTACTGAGAGAGAAATATTACTGTTGCACATCATTTTCAAATTAATTTTAATATTAGATGGTAAAATCATGACAGGTAGTAGAAAATATGCAGTAGGCTGCTACAAGATATCTTTATTGGAAAGGCTTTCAAGATAGCACCCCTGTGACAGTCCTTTCAGGTATTTTTTGTTAGGGCACCAAGTAGTGCAGTTTAAACCTTCTATGCCGAACACACAAAGGCTTTGAGAAACATCTATTACCTCCTGCTGTGTGATGCAGTTTGATAAAGACTGTGTGGAGGAGGAGGTTTCTTGTTAATTAGTTCTTTGTTTCACTAAGTACCTGCAGAAAATGATTGTCAAAGATTCCAAACAATTTTATGGTCATACTTAATGCTCAGTCACTGTACAACATCATTATCATAAATGGGACTGAATATGGCATTCAGTATTCAGTTGATGTTATTTACAGCAATTAGTAGCTATGTATAAAAAATGTCTAGAATAGAAATTGCACACAAAAATTATAACCAGTTCACTTTTAGTTACTTTTTCTCTGAAATTTAAATTTTGTAGTATACCCAAAGAATGGTTCTGCTAGCAATTGGGAAGAGAGGGAGAGAAATAGAAACAGAGAAACAAACAGTATTTAAGAGAAAGCTAAAAATATTAATATTTTAATACACTCAAGAAAGCAGTTTATAACACAAGGGCAGTAAAACATTCTATTCTTCCAACATAAATTCCAAAATTATACAAACCTGGCAGAGTACAGGTGTGGGTGAAAGCTTTTTGTGAGGTAACCATGCATTCTGGGGAGGCTTGTGGTTGGGACTGTCATTTCGAGGAGGCAGTAGTGGTGGAGGACTCTCTTCTCTTTGTAGATCCCGATTTGTTAATGAGTTTAGTTCTGGTGGGATGCTTGGCTGCTTCAAATGATCAGCAGATTTTGGCGGTCTTGCAGGTGGTTTGGACATATCATGGCCATTTCTTGGTGGTGGTCGAATAGTATCTTCTGTGTTTGCATTCTTTTGTGGACTTGCTTTCTTTTTTCCACAACAAGAGAAACTCTTGCAATTTATAGTGGCATATTCAATTGTTCTCATACCCTTTTTGGATGCATCAATGAAATTTGAGGAATCAGTATGCTGTGTCATTGTTAGAAAATCTTTTTCACGACTCTTTTCATCTGATGGTTGTCCCTCATTGGGAATTTCATTCTGATATTTCAAAATTGGTTTATCATCCTGAAAATTCAAAAGCCAATATACTATTTTGACATGCACTAAAAGCTGCATGACCTTACAGAACATAAAGCTGCATATTTTTGAACATTCAAACAAGTATTAGAGCTAAAATATTCAGTTCATATTTGTGAATTATAAGTTTCTTTATAGTACTGTGTTTACTGAATCAAAGACTTTCAAGCATTAACAAATTGTAAAACAAAGCTGAAAGAATGATACCAGGATTAATGCACCAGCAAACCTGCTTAAGATAAATGTGTGCACTCTCTCTAGTGCATGCACACAACTCACTTTCACACTCTCCCAATCTCCCTCCCACCCCCACACCCCTCCCCTCCTCTCCTCTCCTCTCTGCTTAAGTTCATGCTCAAAATAACAAAACTATTTATACTAAAGAGATTATAGAATAATTAAACCTTTTGTATTAATTTTTTGACTGTTACTGTTCCTGAAACTACTAGTACTAGTACTAGTACCAGTACCAGTAACAGTACCAGTACTACTACTACTACTACTGATAATAATAATAATAATAATAATAATAATAATAATAATAATAATAATAATTACAGCTGTTAACTTATAAGAATGCGGGAGAGCAGGAGGGAGGGAGCAGACAAGCAGTAGCAATATGTAGTGTATCACATGCTGCACGAACTCATCAGCTAATACTATCAGTTGCCAATATTATCTGCCATGTATTATTCTAAATTTACATACAAGATTTAACCTTGATCTTCATGTTGTGCATGTATGTTGATGTATATTTAGCTACTGTGGGTGAAATAGCTCCATTATGGGTGGAATACAGGGAAAACAACAAATTTAATTTGAACAACTAAGAGAAACAACTTTGTGTGTGTGTATTAGCTTGATGGGGAGATTCAGAAGCAGGAACTGCATGGCTGACGTCCTTCTGTATCCTTCCCCAATCCAATGGTCTCATTCCCCAAATCAACCAACCAACCAACCAAAGTATTCTCTGTCTTGTGCAGAATGCATAATGCAATAGTGCATCTGTTTTAGAAACCCCTGACGAACATGCAAATGGGAGACATGGATATATAGATGTGTATAGTAACACCCATATCTGGCAAGGGTGTGTGTGGCAGGGACGCCGATCATATCACAGACCAGTCACTCGAAATTCTGTTGGGGGCCAATATGAGGATGCACAGTTGCTAGCTTGATCTCAGTTTTTCTTTTGCTGACTGCTGTACTCCAACTTGACCTAAACAAAGTGAACTAACACTGCCACTACTGTTTACTTGGACTGGATTGGACTTCTGGTTGAAGAGTGATTGCAATGCTTTCCGATTTACAGCATGACTAGAATGATGGGTCTGTTATCTGCTTTCTTTAACCTGGTGTAATATTTCAATATAGAACTTTTATTTAACGAATGTGTGGTTTCCACTACCATAATATTTATTTGGAACTGGGTGTAACATTATAATATACACATGCACACCTAAGTAGTCATGCCTGGATCTACATTTATTTAAATTGGGGACTATTATTGTTTGATTTTGTTGACTAATGGAGAATTTAATCTGTTGTTACAGAATGCTAAATTTGTGTTCAATAAAGGTTTGTCGAACCTAAAGAGAGGTTAGAATATCTGCCTTATCAGCCACAAACTGCACTAACATGGCAACTACAAATATATTGCAGATGTTCTATATTACAAATAAGCATGCCACTTGTTCTAAATGGAATATATATGCAACTTTATTAAACAGACTACATGTTCAAATATCTTGGGATTGCATTTACTGCCATTAACATTCATGTACAAGCATAAGGAGATGGCACTATGTGGGAAAATGTTTATTTTTTTTAATGGAGGTTTCTATCATTGTAAGAGGTTCACATAAAAAAAATATTTAATGACAGAATTGTGCATCTGTATCTACAGATTGAACTCTTAACAGCTGTTTGTTACTTACCTTCATCAAAGTAGTGGGTATGTCATTGCCATTTACAGGAGGTGGTGGTATGATGAAAGACATTATTTCTTCAGGAGTGAGTTCAGTAGATCCAGTAGCCTGGTGATTTGGGGGTGGGACTGTCACTGAGGCCAGAAAAGCTTCCAAATCCAAATTTAAATCTAGGTCTGGAAGCAAGTCTTCATTCTGTCCAGAATGTATGGTATCTGACATACTGGAGTTCGAAAGCACTTCTATGCTTCCTTCTTTATTTGAGTAATCACCTGAAACAATTTTCGTGATTGAATTTTGCTGAGAAAATTTAAAATTTTTTTGAAGGTATGCATTGTGTTTTTGAAGGGAACACACTTATATTACTCCCTTGACAACAGCATAACAACTTTGCAAAACTTAAGAATATATGAAGTTCATATGATTAAAAAAGTACAGGCTGATTTCTTTCAGTATACAACTATTAAACTTACCAAGAAAAGAATCATTGTGGGTCCGTAGATTTGAACACTTGTTTCTATTGTTTATTCTTTGTTCTCTTATTTGTAATTCTGTTTCAAGTGGTGAATGATCAGCAAATGGAGTTGGTGGAAGGCTCAGATGTGGCAATAGTGTATTAGCTCCCTCATGTGTAAGCTGTGGGGTAAATAGAAAAATTAGTTCATTTGTGTAATATACCATTTGCTTTGCACTCTCAGGCATTACACAGTGTTGCAGGACCTGCAACACACACACACACACACACACACACACACACACACACACACACACACACACACACACACACAGAGAGAGAGAGAGAGAGAGAGAGAGAGAGAGAGAGAGAGAGAGAGAGAGAGGTAGTCTTTATGTTAATATACAAATAATTGTAATATAGAATTAATGTTTACCTCATCTGGTGTAATTGGTGGTGGTATCATTGTTAGGTCAATAATATCAGGATCCAGGTATAATGTACCTTCTGCAAAATTGTATGGGAGTGTGTTGTCTTCTTGCAAGCGTTTAAGTAAATCCTGCAGAAAAGGACACATGAAAATCAGTCTACAAAATGTTTGAGATATTCAGAAATATTAGTACTGAAGTACTGTAATAATGAAATAAAATAACTACAAGCAATTTCTTACAGAAGAAAAGAGAAATGTTGTAAAGATACAAGGGATTTCATAATACCATGTCTGCAAGTACATCATTATTAAACTCACAGTGTGACTTTATGCTTCTTAAATGGGGTTAGTAGGAGCAGAGGGATCAGAAGAAGTTGGCTGATATTGACTAGTTTCTGCCCAGAGCCAACTTCTGTTAGGAAACAATACTAATTCACAGTAGCACTGTATAGTAATATTTTGCATACAAAATGAATATTTCTCTTGGTGGCATAATGTGCACTGTTTTGAAACTTACTGGAAAATTAAAACAGTCTTTTACAACTCAAGGAACATGTACTCTCACTCAATAATGTTATTATTAGCAAATATTGAGCTAGACTCGTCTAAACTAAAATGGTAAATATTTGAAATTACCAAACCTATATCCAGTGACTGGGTGCAGTCATGCCAGTAAGATCTGTAGTAATGATGAATTCATTTATCACATTGCACATAAATGATGACAATACAAATAATTTCAAACCTAAATTTCTTCAAGCAGGAATCAGCATAATTGTTCTTTGTATCTGATAAATTATGCTTTTAATGTTTTCAGAATATTCTGTTAGACAGACCCCTCAGAACCTGAGGTACAACAAAGTGCTTCAGATCATTTAGCAAGTTAATTAGCACCTCTCATGGCTCTGTACATGTAACATAACTTAATACCCCTCATGGGGGTGCTGGAAGCGGATATAAGTAGTCCCTGCCTCCCAAATACATGAGCTGGCAGAACATAAATCAGATTTTTGCCTGTATATTTGCAAAATTAGAGGTGATACATGGAAGTAAAGATGGCTTAAATGCTCTTATACATTTAAAACTGAAATCTTGTAGCTAGAAATTCCAAAATTCCAAATGGCTAAAACTGTGTGATGTACTGGGACTTGAACCTGGAACCTTACCTTTTACAGGCAATGCTCTTATAGACTGTGTAGTTTAATATGACATTTCATTAGGGATTGCCAGGGTACACTCTTAGACTCTTTGAGAACTGGAAGATATTCACATGACTAGAGAGAGAAAAAACTATTCTTTTAAGTCTATTGAACTAGCTAGAATGGAGCAAAACACTGTTGCTACGTTTCTGTTTATGCAGAGCCAAGAACATACACAGGAGTTGCACCTCCTGTGTGCATGAGTGATGAAAGAAAGTAGTCATTTGCTTTGGTGGACATGTTATTCCTTGCAGTCGCTGATGGAAGGTTTTATGGTGGACTGCAAGTAATAACCAAAGAGCCTGCATTAGCAATGAATGTTCTTTAAAATGTAATGCATTGAACTTACACTATTGTATATGAAACAGAGATAAGGAGGAGACTGGTGCCCATTGTAAAATACATCATATTGATCATTAATTTGACAGTATATGGTAAAAATTATGGAAATCTGTTTAGGGGCACTTTACATTGTTTGAGGAGAGAAATGAGCTTGTTTTCCAGCTAATTCATAAAATCTTTGGAGAAGAGGAACTGAGAACAGTAATTATTAACTGGGACTGAATAGCATGACCAGCTCAACAAGATAAATTTATGGGCAACTGTAGTATCCATAAGATATTAACAAACAAATCAGATCTACGAAACTCATGCTATTCCAGGAGGATGTATGTAGCTTGTAGGTTAAATGCCTCCCTCTGAGCACTAGGCACATGGCAACTAAGCTAGCCAGGCACAACCTACAACCCGATTTTACAGCTTCACTTTGGTGAGTACCCCTCTCCTACATTACAGACTTCTCAGAAGCTCTCTAGCATAACTTTCTTGACCAGATCTCCTGGAAGAAAGGTACATGTGAGAGAGATTTTCATTTCTTACTGGTGTGCTCAAGCTGCACAATATCTGATCAATAATTACTTCAGTATTTATATTTACATTTAAACTGTGACATATGCTTAGTACAACCATTAAAAATCCTTAAAATCTTTAACTTACCTGAACACTGTGGTCACTTGTATGAAACCCTATAGGTAACAGGTTATCTGGACTGTGCAGTCCAAAACTTGATCCGCTGGCTGTCAAAACAGAGTTGGAATGATAACCTAAATGCTCCTTGCCTATAAAGAAAAAGAAATCCTTATCTAAAGGATGGTGGTGAAGGCAGAAGGAGAGAGATACTAATGAGTCTGATGAGAAATTGTTTGTTTGCTAATTTCATGTTACCAATAAAGAATCTAATTCTTAAATTTAACAACTGTAGAAAGTATTTCAATGAAAAAAGTAAATTCCATCATATCTGATAATTTCGTATGTGACCCATAACACACATTTATAAGTTGATCATCAATCTTCCTCTGCCCATAAGAAGTAAGAAGATACCTGACATCAGACAGAAAGTATTATGGGGCATGTTGATCATAAAAGTTTATTCTAGAAGTTCTTAAAACCACAAACTGCAAATAATTTTAGCAACATTTGCAAAAATCAAAGAACTGAAATAAATTCTCACCTTGAAGCACATTTTTGTTTTACCATGTTGGTTATTTATGACTCTTTGTAACATAATTCTTCCTCTTCTAGTTTTTCTTCAGACTAACACTACAATTCGGACCAAACAACTCTCAAATTTTTATTAATAAATTGTCTGTTTGGGACTATTATTAAATAAATTACCTTTTTAATTGTGATTGCTGAATAGTTACTACAAAAATCATGTCTAAAATTACTAAATTAATTAAGCTGAAAAGTTTGGTTAAATTTTGCAAGAATGGGAAAATAATGTGTCCACAGCCTGAAAGAGTGAAGCATTTTAGCTGCTGATAGGTGTACATAAACCATGTTGTAGGTAACTACAATAGGATATTGTAAAAAGAATATGGACCATGGTTCGAGCTTTATGTCTGTGATATTATCTGGCCAACAGGATTTGAGTATCTCACTGAATGTGCCATGTGTGGAGTTAGGTTATGCATCCAAGTGCACATAAATGCAGTAAGAATTTGTGACCACCATAGGCATGTTTTCTGTCGGGATGACTCACTGGACAGCACGGTGCTGAAAAAGAATATGGTTGTAGGGATAATAAAAATTCAAGCATTAGATCAGAGATAACATATGCCTGAAAGTAGAATTGCTATAACCCTGTGCTCAACACCTGGATACGTGCTACGGCTCCAAGTCACCAGCGCGCTACATTTCAAACAGTCCGCCAATGGCAGTTGCACAGGTTGGCCATCAGAGGCTGCCTGTGGTGGATCGCAAGTCTAATGTGGATGGCATGCCCTCCTCTATATAAAGGCAGTGTAGCCGGCACTCTCTCTCAAATTGTGTTCTACTGCTTATTGTACCATTCATCTTTGTCATGTATTTGAATGTGGATAAATACACTTTTGTTCTTAGTGGCCACACTACTGGTTGTAGCTAGCATTATGACAACTGGCAACAAGTGTGGTTCTCACTTCCATGTGCTCAGTCTATTTGACTGTTTTTGTCAGTTGTCATGTCAATGGAAGCAGTAATCAAATCTGTCTTGAGCAGCAGCAGGCTCTTATGGTTGCTATCATGAATTTTTTGGCTACATTGACTATGCAGGCTTCTACACCATCAGCATACCTGCCACCTTTTCTCCCTTATGATGATATGGTCAAAGACTGGGAGGCTTATGAGAAGCAGCTTCGGCAACACTTCCTAAGTTTTGGTATCACGGATATAAACATGTGTAAGGCTTTGTTCCTTTTTTAGTTTTCCCCTTGAATCTACTAGCTGTTGTGCCACTTAGCCTCACTCCAGGAACTGGAATCACTTTCATCCCATGGAATGTGTAAGTTATCCAGTTATTACTGTAAGTAAACAAATATCATTGCAGTCTGTGTCAAGTTCTATTGTCAGAAACAGCCCCACCAGTCCAACCAGGCTTTGGCAGCTGAACTCCATGACCTCAGTTGCAAATGTCAGTTTGTTACTGTTGCTCATCATGATTCCTAAGCAGATTTTATGGTCCATGATGCCAGCATTCGGTTGCCTTCTGACAAGGAGGTATATCAATGTGCACTGCAGCACAAGAATCCATCCTCAGCAGAAGGGTTAAATAGTGCTCAGTCTTTCGAAATGTCTTGTGTTGCTAGTGATCAAATTGACGCTTGGTGTGACACTGCCACAGTGGCTCCTGTTCCTGATCATCGAGTGGAGGACCACGTGGCAGCCATACAAACACGACCTCTGCACTGCACTGAACAGTGGCATGGCAAATAATAATCACAGCAGTGGCAGAGCTCCCATCTTGCCCATACTGTTTTGTGAAACATGTCAGGGCAACTTGCAACATCTGTAGTAAAAAAGGGCAAGTAGTGTCTGGGTGTCATTCCCAGTCCTCTCCTGCAGATATGGACATGGTTGTTGACTGTGTGTCTCCAGTGCTTACAAATAATAAGAAACTGTTTATTGAAGTGTGAGTGATGGAAAAAGTGCTCCAACTACAAGTGCGCATGGGTGCAGCACTGACGCTGCTGAACTCTCAAACTTTTGTGGACTTGGGATTTCTGGCATTGTCTCTGGTTACTTGACATTTGGTGAGTTACAACATGCAGCATTTCCCAATTTTGGGGCAGTTTACAGCTCCCACTGTGTATAAATCTGTGGTTCATTCCTTGACTTTTCTGGTAGTTGATGATGCTGCCACTGACAATTTGTTAGGTCTGAATACTTTCGATGCTTTTGGTTTTTTCAATTGTGGATGTGGTGCACCTCATTTCTGACCAGGTACCTTACGAGTAATTAGATTCTCTGTGTTCTGAATTGTCATCTCTTTATTCAGATGGGCTAGGTTGTGCCACTAACATTATGGCCCACCTTACCCTGAAACCTAATGTCCAGCTGTGCTTTTTCCATGTGCACCCTATTCCAGTGGCCTCGCATGATCACGAATCGAAATCAAATGATGAAATCAAAATTCGACATGCTCATGTTGTTGGGAGTCATACAGCCTATTACATTAAGTGAGTTGTCTACCACCCTCATGATTGTTAAAAAAGCAAATGATCAGCTTCACCTCTGTGGTAACTTTAAAGTTTCCATTAATGCTCAATCTATCATTGACAACTGCCCTTTCACCCGTCAGGATGAGTTATTGGCCAAACTCACCAGTGACCAGTTTTTCTCTAAAACTGATTTATCTGAAGCCTATTTACAGGTTCCTGTGGATGGGGGATTTGAAAAGGCTCATTAACAGACCCTTTGGGTTTTACCAATATCAGCATCTCCCATTCACTGTGATTTTTCAGCATTTTTTTTTGGAACAACTGATGGTGTCAATTTCAGGGTGCATCAAGTATCTTGATGACATTACTGTAATGGGTGCATCCATGGAAGAGCATTATGCACCTAGTTACTAAGGGGTTAAAGTGAAACTTGGCCAAATCACAATTTTTTCAACCATCCATTGTGTATTCATGGTTTTTAGGTATTCTGGGGATGTTGTAAAGCCTTTATGTCATCATTTAACTACTGCCACAGCCCTGCCTTGCTCTTATGATGTCAAAAGAACTCCAAGCATTTTTACAGAAAATTGCCTACTATCAAAAATTCATTCTGGGTGCGACCATGTTGGCCCATCCTATCCATGAATTGCTCCACAAGGACATTCTTTTTTGGTGGATGCTGGCCTACAAGTACATGTTCATACTTTTGAAATCTAAATTGCATTCTGCTCCTTGTTTGGCTAACTTCCATCCTGGCCACCATCTAATCTTGGCTGCAGATGCCTCTCAGTATGGCTTTGGGGCTTTCTTGCACATTGGTGTGAGGGTGGTTCTGAACATCTGATAGCTTATGCATAAAAATACTTAACTCTGCTCAGCAGCAAAACTTCCAAGTTGAAAAGGAAGCACTTGGTTATGGTATACACCCTCAAGAAGTTTGATGTATTCTTGTATGGGTCTAAGTTCCATGTCATTACAAACCACAAGCCCTTGGGTTCGTTGTTTAATCCTACTGCTTCGTTCCCTGACAAAGCAATATATCACCTCCAGTGTTGGGCCTTGTATCACTACAAATATGAAATACATTTTTAGTGGTACCACACAGCACGCCAATGGTGATGCGCTGTACCTGGTCCCAACTGAGCCGGATCCTACTTTTGATCAGGATGAGCTCCTTTGTTTTTACTCAGATGTTGAAGTGCAACATTAAGTGAAAGGGCTTCCTATTATAGGCTCCCATATCACAGCTGCTGTCGCTGCCAATCCATTTTTGTGTGCCTCTGAGCAAGGATTCTGATCCATTATGTAACTATTTGCCACCCTTCAGTGGGATGTGCTTCAGCTCCTACGTCTAGACATTGGGGGTTCTCTTGTACCAAGTCTTTGGCCAACTGAAGATTTAGGTGTTCCTTTTTCCCACGTAACATTTGAGAGTGGAATGGTAGAGAAGTAGTATGAAAATGGTTCGGTGAACCCTCTGCCTGGCACTTAAGTGTGAATTGCAGAGTAACCATGTAGATGTAGATGTAGAACACTGACAGTGACATTGTGTCTCAGGGTTGTGGCCTACTCTCAGTGTGCTATGTAACACACAGTGCCACAGGCAATGCTCTCTCCTTGGCCTGCACAGCAGTATTCATTGGGACGCGTCAATGTTGATTTTGCAGGATCATTCCTCAATTCTTATTGGTTGTCTATCTTTTCTCAAAATTTCCATAGTTATCCACTGTCCTTCAATGTCAGCCATCGCTATGGTTCAGGTCCTCTCAAAACTTTTTCCAATTGAAGGATTGCCTCATATGCTTGTGACAGATAATGATACACAGTTTGTGCCTCAGATCTTCTGTGACTTCTGTGCACATCATCAAGGCATTCACCATGTAACTGCTCCTCCTTCCCACCCCCAATCTAATGGTGAGGCAGAACATCTCAGGTCCTTTGTCACTGTCTTACTCAGTGCCCCCACCCAAGGGACCAACAATTTCACCATTGGGCCAATTCCACTATGTTGATGGCCAAGACATTGAGTTACTGCCAACCCCATGATCACTGGTCCACCTTTATGGTACTTCATGTGGAGGCAGTCACCACACCTGTCTGTGGACATGCCATTACTGCCCCTACTCTCCACTTCCAGGCCAGAATCTTCTTCCCCTGCCACTGTCATAACCTGTGGCATCTGCTGCAGAGGCCATGGATGTATCACCAGTTGCCCTAACACCAACATCAGAGGACTGCCCTTTCCCCAAGAGTGCAGGGGTGCTATAGCCCTGTACGAAACATCTGGATACACACCATGGCATCAGGCCGCCTGCACGTTACACTTCAAATAGTCTGCCAACAGCAGCTGCGTGGGCTAGCCACCAGAGGTCACCTGTGATGGGTCACAAGACTAGTACCACTTTTTCATACGTGCACCTATGCCAACAGTCAGCAATGGTCTTGTGATATGGAAATGTTTGGGAAGCACCAATCACAAACATTACTTTTATACACACAAGAAATAAGCTCACACGGACTGCCAGACACTTAAGTATACTGTGCAAACCAACTGTCAAGAGATTCTTGTCAGTTATTGCAGTTAACAAATTTGTCATTAACAGAAAATGGTGTCCAGGAACTTCAGAAAACTTGGTGCTGTGCTATTCAAACGTTTCTGTTGACTATACAATATTCAAGGGTGTCAGCCTCATGTTACAAACAAATAATGTACACTATGAATAAACTGAAGATGTATAATTAAAGTCAAAATATCATTATGTATTTCTTTAGCTGCAGTCACAAAAGAACCTGTGAGATGGTACATGACTAGTAACAGAAGTTGTGTTTATTATTATAGACATTCCTCGTGGCCATTCATGAACTTTCTTCAATATAGGACTGTATTATGAAGTACAGTTTTAAGTTACTATTGGTTTCTCAAACATTCATTTCCATGACTAAACTTGTGGGACTGATTTATAGCCTAGCTTCCGATGATACGAAAATTAAAAAAAAAATTTAAAAATGGGCTTTAATAACCCATTCTTAAAATATTCATTATTTACTCACACAAAATACCAGTGCATTTAATTATTTATATTTTTACTTACTTTTGGTAATATATGCAAAAATAAATGTTTTATATACATACCAGACAGTGGCCGGTGTGATGGACTGTTTGTAGGAGTACTCATAGAATCCGTATCACTCTCAGATGGTTCATTGTCTCCTAAATCTATATTTCTCACTGCATCATTTACTTCATCTGAGATGAGCTTCTGTCCCTATTAAAAATCATTGACATGATGATATACAAATATTACTGCTAGCATTCACCATAAGTAAACTTTGGCGGAGGGGGGGGGGGGGGGGGGGGAGATGGCATTATTATTTCTATAATATACATTGAAGCTTCCTCTATTTAAAACTTGGTGATAATAATAATAATAATAATAATAATAATAATAATAATAAATAATTTATTAGTTTGATGTACTGCATCCCAGTAGGAAGATGATACCAATTTTGGTGGCCCACAAAGTATAGAAACACATACAGTGTGCAGCAATTGAGCAACCCTCCAAATGCCACAACAGAAGAATCATATGGGCTAGCTAATATGGCCTTCAGACTGCCTTAAAGGGATGACAGTCTCACTCTGGACTTCACTTGTAACTACACCGGGCTGACTTGGTCTACAATGTTTTTCCCTATGTATGTGAATTTGTGAATTACTGGAATCTAAATCATTCTCTGGCTGATGAACTTTTGGTTCTGGATACAGTTTATAAGTGGAGTACTTGGACTTGTTTCCCTGACTGTGTATGGCAACTTGGCTGTAGACTGAAATTTGACTTTCAACCGTTACATGGTCTATTACTATTATGACCCTATACCTGCAATAAACTGTGCTTATATTACAAATATAAAATGAGTGATGAAGATAAACAATTCTGAGTGTGTACAGAATCAGTTTAAACATGGACGCCATTCTAGTAGCTTTAATACAGACAAGAATGGCGGCATCAACAGCAACTGGAATTATTACAACAGCTACACCTGTGAAAGCTGAAAGTCTTACTGGAGCACAGCACATTGGTAGTGCAGCCACATCCTCCACTATTCACTCCATTGAAACTAGATGAGGAAGTATTAGATAGAAACCCTGAGAGACTGAAATGCCAGTTTGGAGGTTTTTGGGTGATGGATCCAGAACTATAACACTATTTCTTTTAATCATGATTTAATCTAGATATGTTGCACCTTCACAGAAAACTGAACCCACTGTTTTATCCGAGTATGTTATCACTTGCTGATATTTGTAGTTTACTTAAATTCTCATTTTGGTAGACTTAGAAAGAAACCCACTTATTTGTAATTAAGCTTCAGTTCCAACAATGCATAGAGATGCAGCTGTTGTGTAGCTGAATGGCTTTAACTGCCATCGTTTATTCACATGAGCAAATGAGCAGCATTAGACTTCTCACACCAATCCTTTAATATACAATATATTCACCTCAGATGACAAGGTTTAAATAGCAACATTAAAACTACCAATACCAACTTTAGAATATGTACTCATACTGACCTAGCATTCAAACTGTCACAAACAGCAGAATAATAAACATCAGAGGAGTTTGAAATAGCCTCCCCTTATTCGATTCCATGTAGTAATTAAACTAACTGATCAACAGGTTTTCATCATTACAAATAGTATCATTCAAACCAGACAAGTTTTTATCTTTCAAAAGCAAATAGTAAGTGTTTTACAACCAAGCAGTGTTATTTTTCCATTTTCACCTTCAAGTTCAGGCTGAGTATTTACAAGATCTAGATATTTTAGTATTTTACTGCTTTTTTGTCAAAAATACTTCAGTGAACAAGACCAATATGAATACCCACAGAGGGAAGCTATATTAGTATGTTGTAATAACCACAGAAATGTAGTAGCTGCAAATTTTAGCCATTTCCTTAAGCTGTATCTAGTATCATCTTATCATCATGTAGCTGTAGACATGACAACAGCCTCTCAGGCTTTGAGAGTCTACACCACAACCATTCCCTATTACTTTTTCAATCAGGAAGGTACCTATATGAAAATTCCTGGCAGATTAAAACTGTGTGCCAGGCTGGGACTCTAACTCAAGACCTTTGCCTTTTACCGGCAAGTGCTCTACTGGATGAGTTACCAAAGCACGATTCACAACCAGTGCTCACAGCTTTCTCCTGGAAGAAAGGATGTTGTGGAGATGTGGCTTAGTGACACTCTGGGGAATACTTATAGAATGAAATTTTCACTCTGGAGCAGAGTGTGCACTGATATGAAGCTTCCTGGTAGATCAGATCTGTATAACTATATGTTTACTAGTAGACATAGGTGCTGTGGTCTCCTTAATAAATGTTGAAACTTAATAGTTGTTTAAGCTCCCCATCACCACAGATGGGTAACAGGTGCCTCCTCTGTCACAGTACACAAACAATTCATTTCAAGTAAGTCAATTGGAGATTAACAGTTTTAGTAGTTGATTCTCAAGAAACAGAAAATATTTTTGGTTTCTTTATTTAGGGTACCATAAATTTCATCTCAGTTTAACCAACAAGTATGTTTCAACTATTATCATGGGTATAATTGCATAAACAACTACCAGGCACACGTAACAATGAAGCATTCAGCAGTGTCGCACTTCTGTTCCACTCACTCAGTGCAAGTTTTGTAAAGGCCTCTGTGGTGGCTTAAGTGTACAATTAACACAATCTGTAACAGACTCATAACCAATTTTTCAACTTGAGGAACTGTTGTGTAAACTAGAAAGATAGTGATTGGAGCTGTGGATGCTAGAAAATGGAGTGCGAAGTGGAGAAATTGGAACATTTCTGACATGTTCTTCCATTTGAGTTCAAAAGATGGGTGAGAGCAGGGGAGACAGCCAGAAACATTCGCACCATGTATGGGGATAATGCCATTGGACAGAACACAGCAAAAAATGGTTCTCTCATTTTAAGGAGGATCATTTTGACATTAGTGACTCTCCGTGTTCAGGAAGACCTTTGGAGTTTGAGAAGATCGTTTAAACACGTTAATACACAATGACCCACATCAGTGTGCTCGAGAACTGGCAAATGTGATGAACTGTGATCATTCCACCAGCATGTGACATTTGCATGGAATGGGGATGGCTCAAAATTGGGTGTATGGGTACCACATGCTCCGAGCCAAAATCACGAAGGTCAGTGGGTGGCCATATGTGCATCTCTACTTGCTCATCATCAATTGGCTCGTGAAGAAAACTGACCACTCCTATCCTTTGTCATCACTGGTGATAAGAAATGATGTCTTTATGTTGACATAAGAAAAAGAAAGGAATGGTTAAGCCCAAACAAAGCAGCAACTCCCCGAAAAAAGACTGGCGTGCATCCACGAAAGATAATGTTATGCATCTGGTGGAACAGCTACACTGTGGGGCACTATGAATTGCTTCCCAGAGGTGTAACCATCACTGCTGACATCTATTGTAAACAACTGAGACATTTCGAAGACATAATCCAAGAACAATGACTAGGAAGACTGCATTAACTTATGCTACTCCATGATAACACCTGCCTGCAGTCTGCTAGACTGACAAAGATGCTATACAGGAGTTGGGTTGGTAAGTCATTATCCATCCACCTTATTCACCTGATCTTGCACACTTAGATTTTCACCTTTTCTGTTTTCTATCAAAAAACAAATAGTGAAGGAGAATATTTTACTGGTGACTAAAGTCTCTGTTACATGAATGGAAAACACTACTAACATATGCACCAACCCAATATTTACAATTACCATTAAATGACAAATCCCAAAAAATTATGGTCATTGAACCCCTTTTTGACTACATAATGTAAGATATTGTCTTTCGGTATTGCCACTACTCCTACCATCTTCCATTAACATAGCCAGTCCCAGTGTCTGCCATTATTTGGACAAAGTAACTCTTACAGACAAAACCAGGTAGGAATACCAGGGCAATATAAAGGCCCATCTCATTTAGTTGGAAGTAGCAGGTGCAAAAGAAATCGAATATCTGTGTCATACCTTGAGTAAAGATGTAATAAAACCAGTTCCACAACTGAGAGAATATTGAAGAAGCTGCAACAGTTTTTCAACAGGATCAATTACCACTGAAAGTTTATACTTATCACCATACAAATTTCTTATGGCAACAGTTTCTAGGATAAGGGGATGTAGAGTTTGAATAGACACAAAAAAACGCAACAAAACCTTGCTCCATGCTAAAGGCCAGACTCAAATGGGCACTCTTATTTATATCCCCATCCAGTTTGTGCAGTTTTATGTTCTACAGTCACATATTCATTCTATGTGGTGCATCTACAACTCGTCAGCAGCTCTCTGAGCAGCATCTGTTGTTACAGAAGAATGATGTGAGCAAATTCTGTGGCCTACAGACTGATAAAGGGACAATAAATCACTCCACACTTAATTTGTATATTTATTGTTATAAGTTGTTTTTTACTTTCTTCTGTGAATATGTGACTTATTGTACCCTGCAACATCCTGCAGCTGATGTACTGTTGTCTCTGGTATAATTTAGCTACTTTAGGAGTTTTTTCCTCACTGCATATGACAACTTGGCTGTGTATTGATAGCTGGATTTCCATCACTATGTTTTAGGTACCTCTGCTGACTCTAAACATGTAATAAAGAGAGTTTATATGACTGATATAAAACATTACTGCAGATTTAACTAAGAATGTTTTGGATAATATTGATGGTCTCAGGCACTGGCAACTTGGAATAGTGAAGAACTTCTTGATTATAACATAAATAGGAGAAACAACAGAATAGAGTATATTGAAATCATTGTAAGTACCATTTTTTCCACAAAATGTGAATTTGGTGATATTATATTCTTGGTACTCTGTTTCATTTCCCTACACTTACTCCAAGGGTCAAATCATGGAGAAAGTGTGTCGAACATGGTTTCCATGCCAAGTGTTGCTTCTCTCAAGAGTTCCAAGTGCTATGTGCCTAAGTCTTCTTTCCAAAAGTTTTACACAAGATTGTCGAGTCAGCTAAGGCTATGAACCCATCCCACATAATTCCAATGCATACAACTGACTTCTTTGATTTTAAAAACATTGCTGAAACACTGTCTCCAAATGCAGTATGATCAAACTGTCTCATACTCATCCATCTCAACAGCTATTAAAATTCTTACTTTCAAACAAAAGAATGGAAAAATGTCAATGTATTCAAACAAGGAAAGACTACGGCAGATGTATGCTATCGTCCTTGTCCAAAAATTCAGCCACATTTATCAATTACAAAACAGAGAGACATTATTACAATGTTGCTATTTCCTCATCATCAGCACACGATAGTTATTGCTTTCTGTACTTGTGTTATCACAAATAAAATGTAGTACCTCAGTACTAATGGCACAAGTATCAAGAACTTTCCTACTGGCATTTACAACCAGTTAGTTCCCTGATATGGCACTCAGAGTATTATTAATGAATTATTTTTATTTTCTATTTGTCTCATCATTTTTTGTGGTGATGAAGTGGGCAGCATAATTATGTGATATCAGAATACATTCTTAATTTTTTAGATACAAATAAATTATGTACAAAAACAGATACATCGTTTTTTGATTTTCCTGAAAAATTTGAGATTTGGCACTTACAATGTTTTCCACTTCCACTCTTCAATTTGTCTAAATGTCATTGAATGCAGATACTTAACATAAACTAAAAAAAAGATTTAAATGAGACATTACCTGTGCCAACAAGAGTAATGAATCACTGTGTTTCAGTTGACCAGGGGCATCAGAATCTAATGAAGAAATATGTGAGCTTTCTGAATCACTTTCTTCCCTCTGATGTTGTGTCAGATACTGCTCTGAATTCTGCACCAATTCTTGCATTTCAGCAACTCTTCTCATTACCTGAGAAGGTAGGCAAATAAAAAGAGTGAAAATAAATTATAGTAACACAGCTGGTATCTACAAGACAATGCACCTATTAACAGCCACACTACTGAGTGCCCTACATAGAAAAATATAAAACCCTGCTTTTTTTGTGAATAAAGATGTATAACACTACAGTGTTCATTAAAAGACAATGAATATTGCTCTACAGTCACTACAAAGAAAGTGTTCTTTGCTCACAAATGTGTAATAAAGATACTATAGGTGTTTACCCTAGACCTCTAGTGAATACTGGCAACAACCTCATAGTATATTTATTCCCTTAAGAATGAGTCACAATAAAAAAAAATGTGTATTTTTGCAAAGACAGCACTGCAAGGAATGACCTAACTCACCATGGCTCAGCTGTAGTATGGTGCAGTAAGGGGTGGAGTATGTATCATAAAAACCTTTAAACCTTCTAGCAATTTAAAATGGTAAGCTACCAATAAATAAAAAATATTAGAAAATGTAACTAGAGCCATACTGCGGGACACTTTATTCTGGTTCATAAAACACTTTTTCAACATGTGGTACTATGCTAATTTGTATAGTTCTTTTTTCTGCAATGTTAATCCTGGAATCAAGTTGATTTAGCATACATAACCACAGGACATGTAGGCTTCAGGACAAAAATATAAATGGTCCACCTGGCCATTTGAAATACACCTGTGAAATAATGACTTTGCAATAATTGTCTATATGGTCATTTTCTATGTAACAACAAACAGTAGTCCACACAGTTCATGAAACAACAACAGACTAAACTGAAGTAACTGTACTTAGCAGAAGACACCAAATCTCAAGCAAACAGATCCACAGTTTCCTCCTGCAAAAAGCAAATAGAAAAGTAAGAAACAGAAGTGTTGGAGTAAAAGACCATTCAAACAACTGAAAATCAGTTAGTGGAAAACAGGTAATATGCAGATTGCAAATAGTCATGTCATTCTTATATGAACTTCACCCAGCCATTGGGTGCTACTGAAACATGATTAATGTTGAATGAAAGAAACATCATAGAACCACACAGTTCATGTTATTGTATTAAGTTTATCTTATAACTTTCTCAGCTGCTGTGTTTGGTAGTACAGATAGACAGTTGATGATATTGTTACGTCATCCAGTTATCCCTGCTGGACAGACATCCCTTCCAGCACCTTTGTGTTCCAGGTTGCATGCCTCGTAAGTGAGGTCATGAGCAGCACAACCCTCGGTGGCCGTTCTCAGAGGTCACTTACAGTAGATGGACTACTTTGCCACACCCATTACAGGCATCAACCAGAGATTACAGTGACATCATGCAGCCAGGAGAGCCAACAGACAAGAAGATTTTCAACAGTGGCAGCCAATCACGTGGATCCAGTGTAGCAATCTGCGATGTTATAACCTGTAGTCCAAGGGCTGCAGAGCAGTTGCAGTTGCAGTTTTACTCCAGTCGGAGTTGCAGTCACAGTTACACAGTTATCAACAAGTGCTGTAGATTATTGAGATGCCATACTGGAATACATGTTATTAGTAACTATATTCATTACTGGAACCACCACAGCCATTGTGCTGCATCTATTACTGGAAGTGATGACTTCTGACGGACTAATTTTTCATCTGTCTAGATTACTTGTGTACAAGAGTTCAAGTAAAGGTATTTTGTGAGTTATAATAAATAAAAGCTGTTGTACTTGTATTAATTTATGAATGCTACACTGGTGCAGTTGTTAATAGTGACACAGCTTAACAATAGTAGAGGGCATGTCACAAAGTGGAACAGTCAATATTGTGACACGACACTTAAGCTTCAGTCAATACTGTGACATGACACCTACACTTCAGTCAGTATTGTGATAAATGACATAAGCTTCAACTGCAGGTATCTGGCAAATTTGTGGACAGCCAATGAAGCAGTTGTAATTTAGTGGATACCATTTGAACCCCATCAACAAGATATTTCATGTAGCAAAGTTACATGGTACAGTGTGTTTTCTCCATAACATTCAGTGTTTTTTTGTGGACTTAGTGATAAATGAAACTTTTCTCTGACCTCTGGGTTTGCTCCTGTTGGACGCTGATTAAATTTTTGGTTATTTGGTGGAAATTTTGGACTGGGTCATGCCTTGTGTGGTGTGGCAGGTGGCAGTTGACGCTAAATAACGAAAAGTGTAAGGTGATCCACATGAGTTCCAAAAGAAATCCGTTGGAATTCGATTACTCGATAAATAGTACAATTATCAAAGCTGTCAATTCAACTAAGTACCTGGGTGTTAAAACTACGAACAACTTCAGTTGGAAAGACCACATAGGTAATATTGTGGGGAAGGCGAGCCAAATGTTGCGTTTCTTTGGCAGGACACTTAGAAGATGCAACAAGTCCACTAAAGAGACAGCTTAAACTACACTCGTTCGTCCTCTGTTAGAATATTGCTGTGCAGTGTGGGATCCTTACCAGGTGGGACTGACGGAGGACATCGAAAGGGTGCAAAATAGGGCAGCTCATTTTGTATTATCACGTAATAGGGGAGAGAGTGTGGCAGATATGATACGCGAGTTGGGATGGAACTCATTAAAGTAAAGACGTTTTTCATCGCAGCGAGATCTATTTACGAAATTTCAGTCACCAACTTTCTCTTCCGAAAGCGAAAATATTTT